>NC_079193.1:352751335-352833986 GCF_029499605.1 Hyla sarda
CCCCTTGTGCAATCACAGCCATGCCCGCTCAATGCAAGTCTATGGGAGGGGGCGTGACTACCGTAACGCCCCCTCCCATAGACTTGCATTGAGGGGGCATGGCCATGACAACACAAGGAGCGTGGCAGAGCGTGACAGACCCCGGCAGTGCGAAAACAGCGTTCGGAACTAAATGTTCCGAACGCTGGTCAGTGGAGAATTCCTTTAGCAGTGTTCCACAACCTGCTGCTTCCCAGCAAAACTACAACTCCCATCATGCACTGACACCTAAAAATTTGGCTTTGCAACTGCAGGCAAGTTACAGGTTGGGGGACACTGTTCTAGAAGCAATCAACAAGACCGACATTACTCTCTAGGACTTCTCTAGTGCTGCACCAATTCAGTAGAGCTCACTGCCATAGACCCTTAGAGACAAATGGTGGCACAATGGACTCATTCATGACCATGGTAGATTCTACTACCCTCACAGTCTTCGACAAAGTCCTTGGAGAAACATGATCCACCAGCTATAGTATCGGACTACCATCTCAGGTCTATGAACACTCATCTGACAGTTTAGAAGTCTCAAGGAGAGTAACTCTCTTTAGACACGAGGATCATTCCCTTTAGACATGAGGTTTAGGTTACCCTGTTGATACGCAGAAAATATTTAAACCCAGCGTGAGCCAGTCTTCTTAAATAGTCCTAGATGAGATAACCTGATCCGCAAAAGGTCACCAGATGACCCCTTAAACGAAGAGTGCCAGAGACTGCAGAAAAGACAGACCATGACAGATGCACGGGGTCGGATAGACGAACCTTCCAGATGTTAAACTCTTCTATCCTTGGTTGAACTGTAATTAACTTATCTCAATAAAGAAAAAAATATATATATACATAAAAAATAAAATAGAAAAGACAAAAGCCAATAGACCGCATTTTTTTCCAGGATCCATTCCAAAACTTATTTGGGTTTTGCTCTGTTTTCCATGGGTGTTGGAATCTGAAAACCTTGATTTTCCCATCCATTCACCTCATGACTCACCACCTATCAGGAGAAGATTAAGGGCAGCCAAAATAAACAAAAAAATAAATAAAAAATTGGCTGTAGAATTTCCTAAGATCTCCCTATTAGTCATAGACCTGTCATGTCCTCCTCTGTTCTTTGATCAAGTCAGACTAATTCAATTCCGAGCAAGACGGTGCATATTGGGAAGCGGCTTTATCGAATTAGGCGCGCTCCTGCTCTCAATTACTCCCAAACTTTCTGATCGACTAGTTCCATAGCTCTGTTACTTAAAGATTAGACGTTGGGAGAAAAAAAGAAAAACAAATAAAAAATAAAATAAAAAAAACAAGCAACAAGATACTGGATAGAAAGGGAAATTGTATTGTTTTGGGGTTGTACCACTTAGCACCGGACATACTTTCTAAAATAAGTTGTGCTCCAAGTCCTCACCATTGTTTGCTGCAATCATTAAGGGGCTCCCTTAGAAGACAGGCCCTGGGGGGCGATAAGTCATTTATGCAGGGTCCCACTCACAGCAAACCGTGGATTTTCCTAGAGGAAGAGCTCTCCGGCCAAGTATTTTTCTTGTAGGCAATGCAGCATTAAAGGGGTATCTGCGGATAGGTCATCAGTGGGGGTCAGACTGCTGGGACCCAGACAGATGACAGGGGTTGGGGTCCATGTCTCCTAAAGGAATGGAGCAGTGAGCGCATTCTCGGCTATTGCTTGGTATCTGGTGAACAGTATCCGATTGGTGGCGGGCTTACTGTTTGGACGCCCACAGATGACCAGAACAGGGGTCCCCCGTCTTCCCCCAAGTACATGGAGTGGCAGAACACTTGCTTGGCTGCCTCCCTATTTAAGCGCTACAGAACTTTGTATTCTACCATCTTTGGCAGTCTAATAGCCAGTAAAAAGAGCACCTATCGAGCATACATGCTATGATTTGCTAAGCTGTGGGGGCCCCAGCAGTCAGAGCTCCACCAATCAGATACTTAGTGACTACTTACAGGATACCAAGCAGTGGCCGAGGTGTGCCACTCTACCATTCCCTTGAGGGACAAAACGTCCCTGTTTTTGCCCTCGTTGAGTGGGTCCGAGGTTACGTCTTAAACAAATAAAGTCAACATATACATAGTGCTTTTGTATACTGGCAAGGTTAAAGATCACTCACTTAACCCTTTAAAGGGTCCTCAGTGTATTTAGCATACTCCATTAATAACCATGGTTCCAGCTGAGCTATACCCGGCCGCCTGCTATGATGTAATGTGCCATGATATAGAGGGACGTACGGTTGTAAGAAAGCCTTGGCTCGTCATTCTGTTTTGACATTTAAGTAGCACGGAGCGTTGCCAGCAGAACATACATAGCACAAGAATGAGGGACAGGTGCCGCTGCGAGAGGCTTCCTCCACATAACTGGGACATGTTGGCTACAAGTGGATCTCATTTCACGTGCTAGCGGTTATCTATGGTACAAGTGGGATACACACAGACAAGAGCAGTAATGGCCTGACGGGTCTGACACCACCAGGCCTGTGAGTAGACCTCTAGAGGCCACAATTATCACATTATACAAACATGTCCATAAATTGTCAATCTTGTCGCTGCTTTACACACGTTGACATCTTTCTACAATATATTAAAAAAAAAAAACGTCATAAAATCAATATGTTCATTTCCCCATCTACATAGTTATACTGTACAAAAAGCAGCAGCAACCGGACAGAACCCAATCTACTGAAAGCGAGAACACTGCCTCAAAGGGGGTGGTCCATTCTCAGTAGTACTGCAGTTCAAACACCATTCACTTTAATAGACCCAAGCTAAATGCAACCCACCAGCAGATGTAGCACTTTTTTTTTTTTTTTTATAAAATCTGTGTTTTTTTTTCCTCTCCTGTAAAGCATTGACTGTGTCATCTCCGTAAGACTGAGATCCTCAACTTCCTCCTGCTTGGTACCATCAATGACTGATCGTCCTCAACAGGAGTCCTAACAAGTGAAAATGGAAAACTGCCTAGTAAGAAATTAGGACAACAAAGAGTCAAGACCATTAGACCCTTATAGTACTTAGGTTTAATGTACTACAACATAAACCAAATAGAATAAATGCATTACTGAGCTAATCTGTATAGCCTGGGTGTGAATACATTACTGGGCTGATCTGTGTAGCCTGGGTTTGAATGCATTACATGGCTGATCTGTATAACCCAAGTATGAATACATCAGAATTGATCTGTATAGCCTGGGTATGAATGCATTACTGTGCTGATCTTTATAGCCTGACAATAAATTCATTACTGGGCTGATCTGTATAACGTGGGCTAAATGATGGACAGTGTAGTTTTTTCCAAAAATAGACTTGGTAAAACTGGTAACCCAAAGCCTATAGAGTAAAATTAAAAAGAGAAGATGGGAAAAATACTGTCAGTAAATAATCAATTTACAATTTACAACATAAACACTTAAATTGAAAGTAAAGGGCATCTCTCTATTGCCTAAATGTTATCCTTCACAAAACGACATGTTCCACCACCGTGAGAAAGTCTGAGCACTGTACTCAGACATATAACTACATAAATATCCCCCTCTTCATTCTGCACTGTAGGAGATGGTTTGTTATTACTCCTTTCCTAGTTAAGTCAATACATCAGAAAGTAAATGTTTCAAGAAAAGGACATACCAGCCGCCCGTACATCAACCGCACAAGAGGAGGAGGTGGTCATGTGACACTGCTAGATCCCGACTTAGTGCTCACTCATGCGGTCAGTCCTGACTTAATGCAGCCACAACCTCTGTTTGACCCCAACTAATTAAATAAGAGTTTGTATGGGAACCCCCATCCCTATAAAGCCAAACGCAGCAGGTGGTAAAGCGCTATAGCGCCTGGATGGGCCCTCCACCATGGTATGGCTGGTACTTTGGTCATTCGGATCAAGAGGTTAAGCACATCAGGAACCTAGGAAAACATTCCAGCTAATAGTAAGAAAATTTAAGAATCTGACAATGAGACCACGAGTGGTCATTGGGAATCTGGTCACATGAGTACATAATATAAGGAATCTCGAGAAGAAGAATTTACGATGCATGTGGGGGGAAAAATAAAATAAAATTAGCAAGCACAAGGCCTTAGGGAATCAGTTTAGAACCCCTGGTCATTCTTTCCTTTTAGCTAGGCGTGCATTCCCAATCAGGTTCTAAGACTTCGAGTTCTAAGACTCATAAAAGGGAAGCTACCTGAAAAAGCGGTGAGAGCCGCTTTATAAATCCTTTTTTTCTGGAAGTCATTCAGTCGGGTTTGGACTTGGGACAACCTTTAGGATATATTAAAGGGGCTGAAAACATCTTATCCCTATGCAGCATCTGCGTTCCTGATGTCACGCCACGCCCCCTCCATTCATGTCTATGGGAGGGGGCGTGATGGCAAATACATAGCCGTCACGCCTCTTTTCATAAACATGAATGGAGAGAGCATGGCAGCTGGCATCGTCAATCATTGGGGGCAGAGAACAGAGCTCATCCTGTGCACCGATTGACAGGGGTGCCGCAGTAGAGATCGTGGGGGTCCCCAGCGATTACACATCCTATCCCCTATTCTATGGATAGGGGATAAGATGTTTTCAGCAGAGTACCCCTTTAAGCAACTCTCACCACTTTTCAGGTACTTTCCCTTTATAAGTCTTAGGCCTCGAAGTCTTAGAAGCCAATTGGGAATGTATGCCAAGCCAGAGATTTCTCCAAAATGAAAAAATATCCATATGTTCTCCTCAAAAAAGAACATTACTTTGGTCCTACAATCAACTTCTTACACTTTTCTCCTAAATCTTTCTGGTGACCTAGAGAGAAGGACCTAAAACAAGTGCGTGCGTCAATCTACGGTACTAAAGATAGAACTTTCTGTGCCCATTTCTCAAAAAACAAGAACTCAAGTAGTCGCCAAGTAATGCAACCTATTTTAAAAAGGTAATCAGATTTCAATCATCATACCAATGTACAAGTACTGTCTACCGAAAAGATATTAGGAAAAAGGGGTTAAACCAGACAGTGCACATCTCCGAGTGCTACATGCATCATGGCAGACCCAATTCTTTTTTTGGAAACCATGGATCACTTCCTGCCAGCTCTGCAAATGAGAAATACGACTTTAATTTATGTTTGCGCAAGATGCTCCGTGTCAAAACATGCCATATTAAAGAGTTGAGCCTCTCTTCTATCAGCAGGTGGCTCGGTACGAAACTATATCAAAGGGAATGGAATGAGATCCAGATTAATAATGGAAACGACTTTCTCCTAAAAGTGCTTTCAGCGGCGGAGACCGTACCACATTGTCGTACAGAGCCGTCTCCCCTTTTATTTATGGAGCCAAAACAAATGAAACACAACTTATTATGAAAAACCATTTACCAAGTCACGAGCCCACCGCTAGTAAATATTGATTTTTTTAATTTTATTTTTAATTTTTTTTAGCCAGTCGCACGCTCTACAAACTAAACGAGACAAGCTGTAAAAATCTACATTTGTGGCGACCTCGTACTACATAACATAATAGCGACAATAACTGTCGTCTTTAAATTGACTTAATCTGCTTTTCTTCCACCCGAGTGTCCGCGGCTAATATTAATCATACAGGCGCAGGCCAATAAGCCATAACGCAGCCGTCACCATGGAAACTGACGATGCCTGGATGACACGAGCCCATTTATTCTACCCTCGCCTGTTTGTGTCAGCAGTTCCATAGGCACTCGAGCAGTAAGGTGACCACCCGCGCCAAAGCCTACATGCCAGAACAGATAAACAAATAAAAAATTAAAAATTAAAAAAAAAAAAAAACGGAAGTAAATGATAAAAGCAACACAATCTGCACATGGCTACAGGTAGAAAAATCAGATATGAAGTCATAAAAAGGGCAATATATAGAATGACATTGGAAGAAGAGAAAATATATACGATGGGCATATGTCTAGTAAAGGAAAAAAAACATACAAATATCTAACTGAATGTTTTTTTGTTTTTTTTTAAAAGAGAAATTAATAGACGTTTTGGTAAAATAATATAAATAAATTTCATCCGGGAATTGTGCCAAAAACAATTCTCTTCTCTTGTTTGACACTTGCATCTAAGCCAACGTTTCTTAGAGTGCTCCCATTGTATGCAGCGAAACTAAGAGAATCATGCCGCCAGCGCTGTTTGTTTACTGCGAATCTAATAAACACGTAAAGATATAAAATTTATATTGAAACAATATTGGCTAAAAGGATAAAATTGGCTAAAAGGATGAAATTGAAATTTTTAGTAAAACTAATACAAACACACAAAGCACAAAATTTGATATAACAAAATACAGATGGATGGACATTTTGGAGGAAATAAAAAAAAAAAACTAAAAAGCAAAACATCTAGCATGCATGTAAATAAAATTGAATCCAATAAAAACATGTAAAAGGTCATCTCTTAAGGGGAACTGCACTGATAGAACTCCACCCTAGGGATCGACCGATATCGATTTTTTTAGGGCCGATACCGATAATCTGTGACCTTTCAGGCCGATAGCTGATAACTTATACCGGAATATCGGTAGAAATTATCGGCTATTTCCCCCCACCCGGCCCCGCAGAAGCCGCTGCAGATAAATGATTTAAAGCTGGCGCTTTAAATATATGAACTGCAGCGGCTTTTGCGGGGCCAGAGACCACCGCCACCACCCGCTTCTCTCCCCCCCTGCCTGTCCTGGGGTCCTGAGTTCAACCGCCGCCACCCGCTTCTCTCTCCATGCCTGTCCTGGGGTCCTCCCTAATCCAAGCACCACTGCCGTTGCCCCATTGCCTCCCCCATCCCCGGTTTTATAATTACCTGTTCCCGGGGTGGCCCGCGCTACTTTTGGCTCTGGCTGCATCTTTAGCTGTCACTGTGCGCACTGACGTTGACGTCGCGTTGAGGATGTCACTTGTCATTGTGCTGCGCAGCACGCTGCAGGACTTTGCAGGAGCCAGAAGTAGCACGGACCCCAGGAAAAGGTAATTATAAAACCGGGGATGGGGGAGGCAGTGGGGTGGCGGTGGTCTCTGGCCGGTGAGGCAGGGCGGGGCATTCTCGGCATATCAGCAAAGTAATTGCCGATACCGATAATGTCCAAAATCGGGGATATCGGCCAACCCGATAATCGGTCGATCCCTACTCCACCCCCTCTCTATTAAAAGCCATGAGGGTTCGTAATAAATGTAAGCAGCATTAGAAAATCATTTCAGTAAGGAAATACTTATCAATATGGTGGATATCTCATGCCTGCCATATCAGCTAAAATGGGTAAGCACAAGGCATACACAAAAAGTGCTACATTATTCTGTAATAATAGCCAATGCTGCACTATATAAGAAACAAAATACACACAAGTCAAGTTACTGTAAAAGAACAGTATACACTAGACAGGGTACTTAAAAAAAAATAATTGCAAACTTCAAGGTAATGCCAAATGACATCTCGCCCATCAAAGTTACTATTTTCCAAAAAGGATGCAGCGTTGGGGACTGTTTGGGTTTCCTGTGACCTTACATTACTCCGGTCTTGTCAGATAGCCAGCACAGATAGCGGTAAGAATAGTGGATGCTTTAGTTGGCTGAGTAATGTAATCCATGAGGCCAACTCTTTTGTCTGTGATCCTTTGTTTTATTTAGAGCGATTCCCACGTTTTTGCCAAAAGCTGACAATTATTTTTATTTAATGAAGCCGTAACTGGCGCCCTCTTGAGGGCATCGTAAAAAAACTTTAATTTTGATGATAAATACACACAAAAAATGTTATCCTGTATAGAGTCACTATAGTTTCAGAGAACAGAGGCTTCGGCACTATCTGGCGCCATATGGTGTAAGAACAGCATTGTAATGCAGCGCCTGGTGAAATATGGCACAAATAAAATGTGTGGCATATGGGGCCAAAACAATACATAATGGCTTCAAACAACAGGCGAGCTCAGGGATGACAGAAACTTCCCTTCTGCTTCATGGGAGGTTTCATGGGAGGTTTCTGTCCTCCCAAAGGATAGGGGATAAGACCCCCACAATCTCCCTGCTGCACCCGGCGTTAGTTTAGAGCGTCGGAGGCTCGTGACGTCACTGCCATGCCCCCTCAATGCAAGTCTATGGGAGGGGGCGTGACGGTGTCACGCCCCCTCCCACAGACTTGCATTGAGGGGGCATGGCAGTAACGTCACGATCGGGACGTGACAGTTCGCTCCATGCACCGGATGTCTGGGGTGCCGCAGCCAAGATTGCGGGGGTCTCCTGTGGCTGGACCCCTGCGATTATCTTATCCTCTATCCTTTGGATAGGGGATAAGATGTCTAGCAGTGGAGTACCCCGTTAAATCAGTGAATGAACTACAATTTCCTACTGATGAAGACATTACCGTGTTGAAAATAAAGTCAGCTTCCTTAAGAGGAGCTGCTGTTGCGGGAGAAAGCTATAGTAAGTCAGACATTTCCCTACAGCAGCCACTACTGGAGAAATAAGGTATTACATGGCGGGTATTCAAATAAACTGCAGTCCACGTAATATACAAACGTTAAGTTCTGCCAGAACAAGAGCCACTTTCTAAATTTGGGCTACAACCAGGGCGGGGCATCCCTCTCTACAATGTTCACATATTCTATTAAGACATATAGAAAGGGGTTATGGGGAGGGAGTATGTGTGTGTGTGTGTGTGTGTATATATAATTTTTTTTTTTTTTTATCTAAAACATTTTAATACCTGTCATAGAAGCAAAGAAAAAAAAAATCTTTCATATTGATAGACTAAAAAGGTTATACAGGCACTGTAGGCTACTGCATGCAAAAGCCAATGAAGATCCATTCCAAGCAGAGAATAACATTCAATGCAAGATCCTATTTAGCACAATTGGATGCGTGCCATGGCAGGATTTAGAACCGCAGTGATCCGTACCTTGCAAATATCAAGTACTTTTGATTTTAAGTCTAATGTACTTGGATGTAAAAAGTAAATGCCCACGTGAAGTTTAATTCGCTTCAGCCCTAAAAAGCCATTGAGCTGATTTGCGTGCAGCTTGGCAGGCAGACGCATAGTGGGACTCTGCACCCCCTCGCGCGCGACATCTGAGGGCTTGTTCACACTCCAGTCTGACATCTATCATCCTTCGCAGCACTTCATTCTCCACCAATCCTACGGCTCTTGGGCGGACGAAACATTTTATTAGAAGACCACAAACCACAGACCTGATGCGCTTCCCCTTTTTCCTGAAGCCAGACCCCCCCCTCCTCACAATTCACATTTGCATGACAGATTTAGCGGATGGTCATTAACACTGTAATCCATTACACAAACGCTCATTCCTGGATGCAGGAAACATTCTCGCAGTAAATGAGAGGAGACCCGGCCAGATAAACACCACACAGGCTAATACTAGTCTAATAAACTTCACCTATCCAGTAAGAGATACAGCACATAAAAAGGAAGAAGAGGAAAGGGGGAACCCCAAAAAAGGAAGACCGAAGATTTGGCAACAAGAACGTCAGCGTGTGTGTGCGCAGAACTCTACTTGATAAAAAAATAAAAAATAAAAACTGCAAATCCCATTATGAGACAGAGTTCATACTACTGTTCGGTGCCTTGGACTATATTTCCATCCAGTATGGCGGGAGGGATGACGCTGTATGCCGCACTGCTTATCACATCAAAATCACAAAACATAATGGCCCTCATTTACTATCGCAAACCCGAAATGTTTTGTTGGGTTGTGCGTCAGATTCTGTCGCTTTGCGCCAGAAATTCCCGTCAGAATTGAAAAAACCCTAACTCTTCATTTTGCTAGGAAAACCCGAAAAGCGGCGTGGCTGCCGGGAAAGGGGCTTGGTCTCCGAAAAGGGGAGTGTTCCTGACATTTTTACTAAAACCCAACGTATTTACTAAGGTTTCCACATAAAAGGTGGTGGATTTGAGTGGAGGAAAACCCTACAGATCAGAGCATGTGTAAAAAAAAAAAAAAAAAGCAACGTGTAGGGAAAGTGGAAAATGTAGGGAAACCTTAGTAAATACCGTGGAAAATAAATTGTAGGGAATTAAAACCCACAAAGAAACCTACACAACACTCTTAGTAAATAAGGGCCAATGTAACTCTACAGACTCCACAAGTCAATGGGGGATGGTCAGGACCAGTCTCTGCCTATCGGCTACCTGCCGTTCTACACAACACCCTTAGTAAATAAGGGCCAATGTAACTCTACAGACTCCACAAGTCAATGGGGGATGGTCAGGACCAGTCTCTGCCTATCGGCTACCTGCCGTTCTACACAACACCCTTAGTAAATAAGGGCCAATGTAACTCTACAGACTCCACAAGTCAATGGGGGATGGTCAGGACCAGTCTCTGCCTATCGGCTACCTGCCGTTCTACACAACACCCTTAGTAAATAAGGGCCAATGTAACTCTACAGACTCCACAAGTCAATGGGGGATGGTCAGGACCAGTCTCTGCCTATCGCCTACCTGCCGTTCTAAAGGAAGTCATGACTGCAGTGTCAATTGGATCTGTCAACATCCATTTAAATTGGAATCCATCAACTTGAATACATCATCATCCATCGGATCCATAAGCAGTGTGAACATAGCCTTAAAAGGGGTACTCTGCTGCCTTAGAGCAGGGGGGCGGGTTGTGATGTCAAGGCCACGCCCCTCATGACTTGACACCATGCCCCCTCAATGCAAGTCTATGGGAGGGGGCGTGGCTGCCGCCACGCCCCCTCCCATAGACTTGCATTGAGGGGGCGTGATGAGACGTCAGGACCCCAGCCGCCCGCACCAAGCGTTCTAAACGAACGCCGAGTGCTGCGGATAAACATCTTATCCCCTATCCTTTAGACAGGGGATAAGATGTCTAGGGGCAGAGTACCCCTTTAAGCTGGTCATAAACGATGTATGAATGTCATCCAAACACAACTAGTATGGCAGGACTGGCCGAACAACTAATATACACGTGGGCCTCCTGTTTAATTTTTTTTCTCTAAAAACAGTGGACAAGGGACATGCTGACAAAAACATACGGCAACTACGGTTTTGACCATGGCTACCCACTGGTGTACCCCTTCTACTGATCGGGTCATGGATGGTTTGCGTCTATAATACAATAATAGTGATGAAAAAGTGATATATAGATTCCAATCACGCTAACATGGGGTCATCCTGACATTTCCCCGCAGCTAGTCATTGAGCTTTCAGATTTTACCCAATCTTTGGTTACCCCAGGAGATAAATAGCACCAGAATCCTCCAGAAGCTGCTTAAAGGGGTACTCCAGTGGAAAACATTTTTCTTTTAAATCAACCGGTGCCAGTAAGTTAAACAGATTTGTAAATTACTTCTATTTAAAAATCTTAATCCTTCCAGTACATATCAGCTGCTGTTATGATCCACAGGAAGTTCTTTTTTTTTTAATTTACTTTCTGCTGACACCTCTGTCTATTTTAGGAACTGTCAAGAGCAAGATCGTTTGTCTATGGGGATTTTCTCCTGCTCTAGACAGTTCCTAAAATGGACAGAGGTGTCAGCAGAGAGCACTGTGGTCAGGCAAAAAGGAAATTCAAAAAGAAAAGCACTTCCTGTGAACCATAACAGCAGCTGATATGTACTGGAAGGATTAAGATTTTTAAATAGAAGTAATTTACAAATCTGTTTAAAGAGGTTATCCAGGAAAAAAAAACTTTTTTTTTTATATATCAACTGGCTCCAGAAAGTTAAACAGATTTGTAAATTACTTTTTTACTATTAAAAAATCTTAATCCTTTCAGTACTTATGAGCTGATGAAGTTGAGTTGAGTGCTCTCTGATGACACGTGTCTCGGGAACCGCCCAGTTTAGAAGCAAATCCCCATAGCAAACCTCTTCTACTCTGTGCAGTTCCCGAGACAAGCAGAGATGTCAGCAGAGAGGACTGTTTCCAGACAGAAAACAACAACTCAACTTCAGCAGCTGATAATTATTGAAAGGATTAAGATTTTTTTAATAGAAGTAATTTACAAATCTGCTTCACTTTCTGGAGCCAGTTGATATAAGAAAAAAGTTTTTTACTGGAATACCCCTTTAACTTTCTGGCACCAGTTTTACAGTGGAGTACCCCTTTAATTCACGTTCCATAATGAAACAAACATGGTGGTTGGTTGATCCTAGCACATGTATAGGTTTATGAGATGGTTGGATGAGGTGATTGCCAATTGAACACTACAGCTACCTTATATGTATGGCCGGCATGAGACATCATCTCGCAGATATAAATATTTTAGCTGATAACTTGTTTTCACGTCAACACTAAAAACAGCAACTGAAAGAGACAGCTGCTTCGGGCGAGTCTATATCGGGGCCCCAGGGTAACGTCTTACCACAATTGTCTCATAGCAAGTGATGCACTATGCTATAACCACTTCTATTTCCAGGCATTGTATATTGTTGGTTTCAGATTCTTATTATATCTTCATTTTCGGGAGTAATCTTTCAGACAAATCGGTTGCTGCTACTTAGCACAAAAGCATTTGCAATGGGTCAGGGAAAAATTGTACTCAATGTCCAGTGTGATGACCCAATAACAAAAATCTAAATAAAACGTCTTTCTTCACCATTCTCTTCTATATAGACATCGTGAGCTGTGAGGGGAGCGGCACAATTTTACACGGTGATAAAACAGCTACAATATCTGGATCCACCACATCTGGATCCATCTGGTTTTACTGAACACAACACTATATAGAGAACCAAGTGTGGTCCTGGTTCAATACACGTTCATCCCATCTCTATACCGTCCAGGTTCAGAAATTGATGACCATGTTTTCTGATGACTTATCTGAAGACTATCAATGTGTGACATTTGGGAGTCCAAATTTTGCGATTTCTCTGAAGAATGAAGGGGCCAAAGTATTAGCTGGAGTACCATAGACTAGGGATCGACCGATTATCGGTTTGGCCAATATTATTGGCCGATATTCACGATTTTGGACATTATCGGAATCAGCAATTACCTTGCCGATAAGCTGATCATTCCCCACGCCCGGCCGGAGACCATCGCCACCACCGCCGCTGCCCCATTGCCTCCCCCATCCCCGGTTTTATAATTTTCTGTTCCCGGGCCCGCACTACTTCTGGCTCCTGCAACGTCCTGCGCAGCGCAATGACGTCCTCAACGCGACGTCACCGTCAGTGCGCACAGTGACTGCTCAGGACACCGCCGGAGCCAGAAGTATAGCGAACCCCGGGAACAGGTAACTATAAAACCGGGGATGGGGCAGGCAATGGGGCAGCGGCAGTGGTTGGACTAGGGAGAACCCCCAGAACAGGCAGGGGAAGAGAAGCGGGTGGCAGCGGCGGTCTCTGGCCCTGCAAAAGCCGCTGCAGTTCATTGATTTAAAGTGCCAGCTTTAAATCATTGATCTGTAGCGGCTTCTGCAGGGCCGGTAAGTTATCGGCTATGGGGCAGCAGCGGTGGTTGGACTAGAGAGAACCCCAGGACAGGCAGGGGGAGAGAAGCGGGTAGCGGCAATGGTCTATCGCCTGAAAGGTCACAGAGTATCGGTATCGGCCTAAAAAAATATAGATATCGGTCGATCATAGACCCCTCACTACAGTACCCAGCCGTCTGTCTGGGAGCATACTAAAGCCCCATAACACTAGGTAATATTCTCAAATCTTGGGGTCGGACATCCACTCATTGATGTCCCAGAAGATCCCATTGGCCAAAGTCGTCTAATTTTTGTAACTTTCAATAGGATATACCAAGAAGCTCATGTCTACAGGGCTAATGTTTCCGATGCAAGGATAAAGGATACACGTTACCACAGTAGACAAGTGCCACAATCTTTTTGATCTTTGCAGTTGATAGTCTCATTGATTTCTGACTTTGCAATGAAAATGTTATAAATGCAAGATATTATTTTTTTTTACCAACCTCCACAAACCTTTCATTACGAAAGCCCTTGAATTTATTACAACTCCAAACCTCCATGCCCTTCCTAGAGCCCAGTGCTCAGTACTGTACCCCACATGACTATGAAAAATCTATCTAAAAGCAGAACATACTTGCCACTGCACAGACTATACAGGGGATTATACCATAGACTTCAAGGTAAAAAAAAAAAAAAACACAAACATTGAGGCCCGTGCTTGACCGAACCTACAATCTTCCTAGAGAGCAATATCAATTATGAACAACATTCTGCCAAATAGAAATATTACTTTTGTGGGCAGCAACAAAATGACTCTGACGAGTAAGAGACGCTATATTTCCTGACAGGAAAATAACTGCTGCTCAGTTCCCCTCCAGGACAGAAGGCCTAAAAATTAGTAGATTTGGTTGGAGTGGCCCCCGTACCATGAAACCTCAAACTCATTTTGTGCTAAAATGGAGAATTCACGAGGCATGGAAAATCGAGCTGCGCTTTAAGGCCGGACAGTCACATCAGAATGCAAACAGATTAACACAATATCCAAAAGTAGAACTGCACTCACCGTCAAAATACTGATAATACGGCTCCCATCTCGGGCTGGTCAATCCGGCATGTCAGGCAGAGATAGTGTGGGGCGCTCAGAGGGGACTGCCGGCGGTTTCACTTACACAGGTGCACTTCTTCCGGCCGGAGGAAGCACACCTCTGTGCGTGAAACCGCCGGCAGTCGCCTCTGAGCGCCCCACACTATCTCTGCCTGTGTAGCACCTGTGTGCGTGAAACCGCCGGCAGTCGCCTCTGAGCGCCCCACACTATCTCTGCCTGACATGCCGGATTGACCAGCCCGAGATGGGAGCCGTCTTAGTATTTTGACGGTGAGTGCAGGACGCCAATTTTTCTTTCGTCCTATACTTGTTTTGACTGGGTCTCCTATTATCCTAGCACCGCCATCAGCTGATTCCATCTGGTTATTTGCCCGAGTGTTACACTATCCATCTCGAGAAGCTGAATTCACACAGGTACCGGTGCCACTACATTTGTTTCTTTCTTTGTGGACAATATCCAAAAGGACCTGTGATTGCGACTTGGAAACTATTCCGCTCCCTCCCTCCCCCCGAATCAGGTCTTACACATATTTCCTTTATTGGAAATGACGAGTGCGAGGAAATAACACATTTATGTCAGGATGCTGCTTGTACCGACCCTGTGTGTACTGGTATCATCTACGGGAGATTCCAGGCCGGCCCGGAGGTCTGGAAACATGCCCACGCCTGGAAGCCGGCGGACATATGCTGCCCCCTCTATCAAAGAGCAAATCATACAAACATGGTTGGACAAGAGCGAAAATAGTCCTTGCCTAAAGAGGATCACAGACTACAATTTTGTCATTAAATCGGAACCGCACAAAAGAACGAGTGGGATGACAACATACGGAAAACATGAGAAAATGCGACAATGTCAGGGTTACATAGGCAAATCCATAAATACATACTGAACAGATTGTCTCTCCAGTGTATGGGGCTGCCGGATCTTCTAAATATGTATGTGCTGCCCGATGCAACCCACAAGTACCGTATATACTCGATTATAAGCCGACCCGAATATAAACTGAGGCCCCTAATTTCACCCCAAAAACCCAGGAAAAGTTATTGACTCGACTATAAGCCTATGGTGGGAAATACATCATCCCCCTCTGTCATCATCCAGACTCCCGTCATTAACACCCCCGCCATCTTCACCCCTCCCTTCATCATCACTGCCTGTCAATCCCTTCAATGTCAGTGGTCTTGAATCTGCGGACCTCCACATGTTGCAAAACTACAACTCCCAGCAACAACAACATCTGGAGGTCCACAGATTGAAGACCACTGCGGCCTTCATCATCATCCAGACCCCCCTTTAGTATTCTACTCACCTCCCCTCGGTGGGAAGGAAGGGTGAGCTGGTCGGTGTGCAGCAGACTGTCCCTGCGCATGAACGTCCCTGTGCGTCGTCGTCAAATCAACGTCAATAGTCCGGGGCCGGCCCGGAGTGGAGAAGAGACCCCTCCCCCCGGTGAAGATGGACAGCCCTGAGCGACTAACCCTCCCCACCGGACGGTCCCTGCAGCATAGATGGCCTGGACCAGCTCACCCTTCCTTCCCACCGAGGGGAGGGGAGTAGAAAACTAAAGGGGGGTCTGGATGATGATGAAGGCCACAGTGGTCTTCAATCTGTGGACCTCCAGATGTTGTTGTTGCTGGGAGTTGTAGTTTTGCAACATCTGGAGGTCCGCAGGTTGAAGACCACTGAGAAGGGATTGACAGGCGGAGAGTTCACTCGAGTATAAGCCGAGGGGGGGCGTTTTCAGAACGAAAAATCGTGCTGAAAAACTCGGCTTATACTCGAGTATATACGGTATACACGAGAACAAACCTATAGAAACTTCCCGGCCAATAGTGATGAAAACAGATGGGGAAGCTGTCGCGTAGTGACTAGAGTGTGCTCGGCTTTCAGTGCGCCAATGGCTACCAGAAGGTGATATTTAGAGAGTTCAGTGGTTCTTATCAGAAAATAGTAAGTAGGAGTTCAAGTTGCTAATTCTTTGTCCAATCTCACTCCATTTAGTGGGTGGATTAGGCTACGTTAACATCTGCATCAGAGCTCAGTCATAGACCGCTCATGACACTAATGGATTGCACAACGGGCACCAACTGGTGCCGACGGATTCCATCGATTTTATTAGAAGGATTTCAGCAAAGAAAAAAAATTACAGATTTCAGTATTTTTCTCTGCCGATGTTCCACTAATTTGGCCAGTTTCTGCCAAAGAAGCTCCGACACAGATGCGCACCTAGCCTTAGGACACGTTCATACAACGGAATTTCCAAGCGGAATCAATCAGAAAATTCTGCATGGAAATTCTAATGCAGCAGAGTCTAATTGTTTTCAAAGGGATTCTGCTGCACCGCGCACAGAGCAGAATTTCTAACAAAAGAATTGACATGTCTGCTCAGAAATGCATTGACGTCTACGGAGACGGCGCATTTCTTTCAGTCCCATGTTCTGCAAGCGCCCGCACGGACATTCTGGAAATATTCCTCCGTGTGAACATAGCCTTAGGAATCCACAGGGAAAAAGAAAAAAAAAAAACATTTACAGATGACCCAAATTCCTCCTACATCGTGCGGCAATCAACTAAAACGTACTTTATACACTTATAGGGGAAAAATACGAGCTAGAAAAGTGGAGAGAAAAAAAAAGGCACAAACACCACCACCCCCCCAAGTGTCTGATTTATTATGACTATCAGGATTAAGCAGCTTGTACGTCTTTGCGCTCCTTGAACGGCCGTACTACTACCCCCGCTGAGAGAGCACACACAGAGTTGTTGTTGGAAGAAGCCTGCAAATAAAGATAATTATTGGTGCCGTAACCACATTATAAAGGAGCATCCCCTGAACAGGCTTCATCACTATAACCGGGAATAAGGGACAGCAAAACTATTACAGATTTATTTACCGTATTTTTCGCCATATAAGACGCACCCAATTTTAAAGGGCGAAAATCTAGAAGAAAAAAAAAAAAAGATTCTGAACCTTCAACCTGCGGACCTTCAGATGTTGCAAAACTACAACTCCTAGCATGCCCGGACAGCCGTTGGCTGTCCGGGCATGCCAGGAGTTGTAGTTTTGCAACATCTGGAGGTCCGCAAGTTGAAGACCAACGGTATAGGAGGTAATACTCAAGTGTCCCCGTCGCTCCGGAACGTCTCTGCTGCCCGGTATCCTCGCTCTCCGTCGCCGCCATCACGTCGCTACACACGCCGCTCCTATTGGATGACGGGACGGCGTGCGCGACGACGTGATGACGACGAAGGAGAGCGCCGGCCATGCAGGGGATCCCGGCACGGAGAAGACACCGAGGAGGCAGGTAAGGTCCCTCCCGGTGTCCTGTAAGCTGTTCGGGACGCCGCGATTTCACCGCGACGGTCCCGAACAGCCCGACTGAGCAGCTGGGTTAGTGTCAGTTTCGCTTCAGACGCAGCAGTCAGCTTTGATCGCCGCGTCTGAAGGGTTAATACAGGGCATCACCGGGATCGGTGATGTCCTGTATTAGCCGCGGGTCCCGGACGTTGATGGCCGCAGGGACAGGGTTTAATGTGTTTTCGCCGTATAAGACGCACCAACTTTACCCCCCCCCCAGTTTTGGGGAAGAAAAAGTGCGTCTTATACAGTGAAAAATACGGTATATACAATAAAGAGCTTCCATCCTCTGTGCAAGAAATATAGTAGAACAATGCGCAAATCACTTCAAAAAACAAACCGTGACCCTATAGCCGGGCACATATTAGGTCAGATAATAAGGTGCATGTCAGGATTCCATAGCAGAGCATGTCGGAGCCTAAGGCAGCGTTCACACTATTAAATTGCACTATATTTGGGGTATATGTGACCCTATAGCTGGGCAGCTATAGTGCGGTTAATAAAGTGCGAGGCAGAAATCCCTAGCAGAGCATATGGGAGCCTAAGGCTGCGTTCACACTATTATACTGCACTATTTTTGGGTTATGTTTTGCCATAACCTTCTATGACAGGTGATTTTCGAATGTATAGTGTTATGTTGCATTTGATTCAATGGCATTAAGGTGTTATACATGGAGAAAAACAGCTGATTCCTAACAAAAACAGCGCTACACCTGTCCTCAGGTCATGTGTGGTATTGCAGCTGAGTTCTAGTGACGTGAACCGAGCCAGGTTGTAATACCACAACCAACCTGAGGAAAGCTGTGGCACTGTTTTAAGAAGAAATTAGCACTTTTAAGGCCGTGCTTTTATTCAAAATAAAAGTATACGCTCATAAAAGGGACAGCTCTCCATCAATGTCATCACGTCGCTGCGCACGCCGTCCCGTCATCCAATAGGAGTGGCGTGCATAGCGACGTCATGGCGGCGACGGAGAGCGAGGATGTTGGGGAACCAGAGGCCTTGCCGGAGCGTGGGGACGTGGCGACAGCGATGGACGGCAACATCCTGAGCAGCGGTGACGGTGCGGCGGGGACAGGTGAGTACAACTTTCTCTTACAGTGGTCTACAACCTGCGGACCTCCAGATGTTGCAAAACTACAACACCCAACATCTGGAGGTCCGCAGGTTGTAGACCACTGTCCTATGCTTTACATTGCACGGATCCCTCAACATGCGATGGTTTCAATCAACGATGGTCTGTTTGGAACGGATTACCATCGTATGTTGAGGGACCACTGTAGTATTTATATTATCAATAACAACAACCACCAACAACAATCAACAAACAACAAACAACAATCAAACAACAATCAAACAACACCAACAACATCAACACACACAACCAACAACAACAAACACAACCAACACAACCAACAACCAACACAACCAACAACAACCAACACAACCAACAACAACCAACAACAACAAACACAACCAACAACAACAAACACAACCAACAACAACAAACACAACCAACAACAACAAACACAACCAACAACAACAAACACAACCAACAACAACAAACACAACCAACAACAACAAACACAACCAACAACAACACAACCAACAACAACAAACACAACAACAAACACAACCAACAACAACCACAACATAAAAAATAAATAATACATATATAATTTTATATATTGCAACCCAACAATATAAACCTCTATAGACAACAACTGACAGCAATCTAAGCATTTAGGCTCAGTGTATCGGGTGTATTAATTCCTAGTTCCTAGGGAACGCTGCACTATATTATATTTCCTCATCATGTTGCTGGGGCCGGGACACTGCAGTCACGTTGCAGCAAGACATTGATCTGAAGTTGTTCCCCCATCAAACACAATATGCAGCACAATTTACGGGCCCTAAGGTGAGCGGCCTTGAGGGACAAGATATTTACAATGCAGAGTGTATTAAAAAATAAATAAATAAATAAATAAATAAATAGAAACATAAATATAAGCTGGAGCCTCAACCCATCAGTCGGGTCGGAAAATGTTGCCTTAATGTGGAGCTGCCCGTCTCGCATTTGGCGTCAGGAATATTGCTTAGAAGATTCTTCCATTTCCCAGACTCTGAACATAAAACATTTCGTACATTCATCTGTAACCTTTGCCCCTGTAAGAACAGGTTATTTTCCAGGCAAGACGGATACAGAAATGCCGAGACTCGTCGGCTACAGAACCAAATGATCACACCTCAAATCTATGAAAGGGAGACCGAAAAAAGTGAGGACTGTTTACAACTCGGCAGAAGTGAGAAGCGCTATGAGAGTTTATTTTAAAAGGCGATAATATATTGGAAAGCGATAATGTCTCTGTAAACCGCTCTCAATCGGACTGCTCAAACATATTGACAACATTTAACAGTGCTCGATGGGCTAGTTAGGTATACCGATACAGGAGAGCGATTGAGGGAAGAGAGCCAGGAGTGAGCAATGGAAAAAAAGCAAAAAAAAAAATAAATAAATAAAAAAGCACGTAAAAAAAGGATGGAAAGAAAGAAGAAAGTGAAGGTGAAAAAGAACAAAAAAACAGCAAGCTAAGAAATAGCAAAAATAGGACAAGAAGTACAGGGAGCAAGTAAAGGAAAAGAGGGACGGAGAAGACCGGTAAAAAACGGGAAGAATAAAGGAAGTGGAAAGTGTCAGTTAGGCTGGGTTCCCATTACGTTTTTAGGGGGGAGCTAAAACCTTGCGCTCCCATATATAATTAATTTCAATGAGCCGGCCGGAATGAAACGTTCGGTCAGTCGGCTCATTTTTGCGCTGTATGCGCTTTTACAACCGGACCTAAAACTGTGGTTGACCACAGTTTTAGGTCCAGGGAAAAAGCGCATACAGCGCAAAAATTAGCCAACCGGACTGAACGTTTCACTCCGGCCGGCTCATTGAAATTAATTATACACGGGAGCGCATAGAAAGGCATGCGGGAGCGCAAGGTTTTAGCATGGATGTGAACCAGCTCTAAAAAATAAGTGTGCGGTAAGAGGGTGAAGCGTGCAAGAGAAAGTGAAAAGAGCAAGAAAAATGCAGACAACTTAAAAGGACAAATTAGCTATTGAAAAAAGCTCAAGAGAGCGTGCAAACAATGGAGTAACGCAAGCAAGTGGAGGGAGCGAGAGAAAGCAATCCAAGAGACCACAAGCAAAGAGCACAAGCGAGCCAGCAAAGAGAGCAAGAGGAGAGAGCGCAAGCAAGCGAAGAGAGCTACAGCGGGCTCGCAAGAGCACAACATGAGAGCAAGGCTGGATTCACACCACGTTTTTGCAATACAGTTCCCGTATCAGGTTTTTGATAAAAAACGGATTCCTCAAAACCGGACTAAACTGTATCAAAATGTGTGTACAAATTTGAATCCGTATACGGTTTAGAAAAGAAAATAACGTATACATTGTTAACTTTTTACTCCATTATGAATAAAGTTTCACTTGTTTAATTGAAATTCCAAGAAAAACAAAAAACCGTGCAAAGTCAAAAACCGTATGGTAAAAACCAGATGGAACCGTACGCACATATGGTTCTGTACGGTTCCCATTGACTCCCATGTTAAAAAAAGTAAAACGTTTTAATACGGTTTTTCACCCGGACCAAAAACAGTGGTAGGCTACAGTTTTGGGTACAGGGAAAAAAAAACTGACAAAACCGTACAGGATGCAAAATGGACACAACCAGATGCATCTTTTGGTATATGGTTTTCAATGGAGAGTCAATGCATACGGTTTTCAATATGGTTCCGTACGGTTTTCAAATTCGGTTCCAGACTAAGCAAGCAGAAAAAAATAAAAATAAAAATAGCACCAAAAGACAGTGAAAGAAGAGCAGTAACAACAATACCTTAAAGGGGTATTCCAGGAAAAAACTTTTTTTTTTTTTATGTATCAACTGGCTCCAGAAAGTTAAACAGATTTGTAAATTACTTCTATTAAAAAATCTTAATCCTTTCAGTACTTATGAGCTTCTGAAGTTAAGGTTGTTCTTTTCTGTCTAAGTGCTCTCTGATGACACGTGTCTCGGGAAGCGCCCAGTTTAGAAGAGGTTTGCTGTGGGAATTTGCTTCTAAACTAGGTGTTTCCCGAGACACGTGTCATCAGAGAGCACTTAGACAGAAAAGAAAACCTTAACTGGAACCAGTTGATATATATAAAAAAGTTTTTTCCTGGAATACCCCTTTAAGGGTGCGTTCACACGCTGTTTGTTTTTGCGGGTTTTCCACTGCGTATTTGAAAAGGGACCGTCTCTTTTCGGCTATCCGCAGCAAATTTTCCACGGAGGAATTTCCGCAGCGTAGATTCCGCCGTGGAAAATCTGCTATGGACAGCCGAGAAGAGCCGGCCCCTTTCAAATACGCAGCGGAAAACCGCAAAAACAAAGAGCGTGTGAATGCACCCTAAAAGGGTACTCCACTGCCCCAGCATCCGAAACGTTTTGTTCCGAATGAAGGGTGCGGGCAACAAGGGTCGTGATTTCACGCCACGCCCCCAAGTGACGTCACACCACGCCCCCTCAATGCATGTCTATGGGAGGGGGCGTGTGCATGACGTCACGATCCTCTTTGACTGCACCAAGCGTCCGGAACAAAATGTTCCGGACGCTGGGGCAGTGGAGTACCCCTTTAAATGTATTCTGATGTGTCAACTAGATTAGTTAGTGATGGAGGTTTGAGCATTTAACACATTTACCTCCTTTTGGCACAGCAGACACGAGTCGGCAGTATGCGCCACTTTCTACCTTCCCAGCTGACAAGTTGCCAAGACCTCACCCCGTTCTGCCTACCAAGGGGCCTTTTACTTTCTACATTGTCCAATATTTTTCCTTATTTTTCCTAGCGACAACGGAACAAAATGCTCAAAATCCCGTCAAATAAAAGCTGAAAATATTAATCTCCGCACTCCAAATATAAACAAAATCGGCCATTTCCATAAGCCTCGCAGACGTCTCATCTGTCTGTATCCAAAGGACGCGGCGTAAGAAACCATAGAAAATTGTGAATACGAGCACAAAGAATAAGCCAAGAAAAGGAGGATTTGCTAGAGTAAATCCAATTCCGTGGCATTTTAGCTCGACAGATTAAAACGTGTCATTAAAAAGTTAATGAAGTCGGTTCTCCTTGGTAGATGTAAACATATTTGGCACCGCGATAACTCAACATTAAAACCCATTAGGTTTCATTGTTTGCGATGGCTGATGGTTTCTATCAAATCCCCACATTACATGCTTCTCGCTCGTGGACCTGAGCGCCTATGAGGCGTACGCTAACTGTATCAGGGAGATCAATCATGCACTAAATTGCTACTGAAAATATATTGTCTCTGCAGGCCCCGCTCCTGCATAACTGACCCGCTGCTGTTTCCTTCTAGACTTGTGCACGCCGAGATTACGCCCAGACTTGATAAGCGCCCGATCCGTCACCACCGGATAATATATATATTTAGATCTACGATTAAGCACTCTTCAGTGCGAAACGCGTCAGTTCCTGTCCTGTGTTGGTCGTTGCAAATAAAACCATACCAAGTTTTTACCTGCAAACACCTGAGTGCCGGACATTTCTTTCTTCTGATATATAGAGATATTATATATATATATATATATATATATATATATATATATATATATATATATATATATATAGAAAAGTAAAGATGATGCAGCACTCCACAATAATGCATAAGGTGGTGTTTATTCCAGCATGTGCAAAGACAACGTTTCACCAGTCTCTCACTGGCTTTCTCAAGTAACTGATCCGTCACCACCGGATAATATATATATTTAGATCTACGATTAAGCACTCTTCAGTGCGAAACGCGTCAGTTCCTGTCCTGTGTTGGTCGTTGCAAATAAAACCATACCAAGTTTTTACCTGCAAACACCTGAGTGCCGGACATTTCTTTCTTCTGATATATAGAGATATTATATATATATATATATATATATATATATATATATATATATATATATATATATATATATATAGAAAAGTAAAGATGATGCAGCACTCCACAATAATGCATAAGGTGGTGTTTATTCCAGCATGTGCAAAGACAACGTTTCACCAGTCTCTCACTGGCTTTCTCAAGTAACTGATAGTGACATAGGTGAGTATAAATAGACCTCCCATTCGGTCATGTGACATAATTAGCAAAACAATTTACATAAGTAAACCAGGTGCATACAAAATAACAGTGAATATCTTGAACATTTCATAACGTATAGAGTATCAAAGTATATATACATGTAATACAGTGATCAGAGATTAGATACTGATCATATAAAATGTGAAAATAACATAAGTATACATGCAGGGGCGTGCAGACGTGAAATGCTTCCGGTTTCCTCGCCATGATGCCTGTGTTGCAGAAACGCCGATCCAGCGTGATATTGAAGAGATTCGCGGCTGTTAGCATCGCTTCCGGGTTGGGAGGAGGTAGCGGCATCTAAATGACGTCATTGCTACCATAGAAACCTCTCTCCGTCATTAGCGCATGCGTAATGGGCCTGTGGAATATAGAGAACGAACTGCTCATGCGTACTGTGAGTCGCGTCCTTGGCAACCAGTGCGTACCTTAGCGATCGCTAAGGTACGCACTGGTTGCCAAGGACGCGACTCACAGTACGCATGAGCAGTTCGTTCTCTATATTCCACAGGCCCATTACGCATGCGCTAATGACGGAGAGAGGTTTCTATGGTAGCAATGACGTCATTTAGACGCCGCTACCTCCTCCCAACCCGGAAGCGATGCTAACAGCCGCGAATCTCTTCAATATCACGCTGGATCGGCGTTTCTGCAACACAGGCATCATGGCGAGGAAACCGGAAGCATTTCACGTCTGCACGCCCCTGCATGTATACTTATGTTATTTTCACATTTTATATGATCAGTATCTAATCTCTGATCACTGTATTACATGTATATATACTTTGATACTCTATACGTTATGAAATGTTCAAGATATTCACTGTTATTTTGTATGCACCTGGTTTACTTATGTAAATTGTTTTGCTAATTATGTCACATGACCGAATGGGAGGTCTATTTATACTCACCTATGTCACTATCAGTTACTTGAGAAAGCCAGTGAGAGACTGGTGAAACGTTGTCTTTGCACATGCTGGAATAAACACCACCTTATGCATTATTGTGGAGTGCTGCATCATCTTTACTTTTCTGGATTGAGGAACCAGTGGACCCAGGTTCTAGGAATGCGTGCACCCCATCTCCTTTTTCATTTTCTTCTCCTACTCTGGACGACTGAGGTGCTGCCTTTATCTTTTTGCTATATATATATATAGATATATATAGATATAGAGAGAGAGAGAGAGAGAGAGATAGATATATATATATATCTGGTCCTGCTCACACAGCTGCATAGTTTGTTACAATATCGGATTCTTTTTTCTTTGGCATTTGCCATCAGGAGGAGAGTCGGGAAGTCAACTATGTATCCGGTTCCTCTGACATGTGCAGATTTGGGCGGCTCCTATCTAAAGTATATAGCCAGCCTAAAAACTGTCCGTGTTTTAGTCTAGTCCTACTCACACAGCTGAGTAGTTTGTTACAATGTAACAAATGAGCCTATGCACTATTTTAAAGCTTTACCTTCATTTTGCTGTTGTGGCTCTTAGGCTGCGTTCACATGGCTGTCTTGACCCGTCCCATTCTTCTCTCATCCCCCCCCCAAAAAAAACTGACAGTAACAAATGCAAATGGATGTCATCAGTTTAGATCAGCTTGGATCAGTTCTTGTTCAGTTAATAAACCAAAATTTATTTTTTTTTGTTCTGTGCATGCTCAGAAGTAAAAACGGATGATTTTTTATTTTTTTTTTATTTTTTAAATCAACTTCTATAAAAAAAAAAAAAATCTTAATCCTTCCAGTACTACTTAGCTGCTATTTGCTCCACAGGAAGTTCTTTTCTTTTTTAAATTTCCTTTCTGTCTGACCACAGTGCTCTCTGCTGACACCTCTGTCCATTTTAGGAGAAAATCCCCAGAGCAAACCTCTCCTGCTCTGGACAGTTCCTAAAATGGACAGAGGTGTCAGCAGAGAGCACTGTGGTCAGACAGAAAGGAAATTTAAGAAAAAAAAGAACTTCCTGTGGAGCATATAGCAGCTGATAAGTACTGGAAGGGTTAAAAAAAATGTTAATAAAAGTAAGTTACAAATCTGTTTAACTTTCTGGCACCAGTTGATTGAAAAAAATAAATAAATAAATAAAATCAACCATTTTTACTTCTGAGCATGCAAAGAACAAAAAAAAAAATTTTTGTTTATTAACTGAACAATAACTGATCCAAACTGTCAGGTTTTTTTTTGGGGGGGGGGGATGGGATTAGAATGGGACGGGTCAAGACAGCCATGTGAATGCAGCCTAAGAGCCACAACAGCAAAATGAAGGTAAAGCTTTAAAATAGTGCATAGGCTCATTTGTTACATTGTAACAAACTACTCAGCTGTGTGAGCAGGACTAAAGCACGGACAGTTTTTAGGCTGGCTATATACTTTAGATAGGAGCCGCCCAAATCTGCATATGTCAGAGGGACCGGATACATAGTTGACTTCCCGACTCTCCTCCTGATGGCAAATGCCAAAGAAAAAAGGCTCAGATATTGTAACAAACTATGCAGCTGTGTGAGCAGGACCAGAAGGAGGCCAGTTTTTAAACTGTCTATACACATAAGGCTTCTTTCACACTAGCAAATTACTCCGTTTAGCAAGTTCCATTGCTAGTTCTGTCCTAAAATCAGCGGTCACCGTCAGTAACCGAATCCTATACGTCGGTTAGAAAATCCCATTATAGTCTATAGGATTTTTCTAATATCCGTTTTAAATGGGACCTTTCATCAAAAAAACTTTTGATATATTATAGATTAATGTATGCAGGATAACTTTCCAATAGCATGTTATTAAAAAATATGCTTCTTTCTATTTCATTTTCCACTTTGAAAAAAATTACCACTAGGGGTCTCCCTACCAGTCCTTTTTTTTTTTTTTTTTTTTTTTTTTTTTTTTTAGAGATTTCAGACTCATGCAGGAGTCCTAAATCTCAAACTGCAGCTGGAACACAGACAAACTCAGCACTGCTCACTGCCAGGGAGCAGTGCTGTGCTTGTCTGTGTCCCGGCTGCAGTCTGAGATTTAGGACTCCTGCATGAGTCTGAAATCTATAAAAAAAAAAAAAAAAAAAAAAAAAAAAAAAAAAAGGACTGGTAGGGAGACCCCTAGTGGTCATTTTTTTCAAAGTGGAAAATTAAATAGAAAGAAGCATATTTTTTTAATAACATGCTATTGAAAAGTTATTCTCCATAAATGAATCTATAATATATCAAAACATTTTTTGATGAAAGGTCCCATTTAATACATTATAGTCCGTTATTGATAACGGACATTATTTTGTGACGGAAGATAGTTCGGAAGAAAATAGTCCATGACGTAGGTAATGATGCATGGACACAGCAGGACTAGTATGTGTCCCAGCAGGCAGGGGGGGGGCAGTTGTTTGACTGGATTTTTCATTATGAAATACTGAAAATGTTCTAATGAAACAATTGCAAAACCTATTGGTTATACATGCTTTACAACACATGTATCTGACAGTGCCCATTTAACTGTGTGTGAGCAGGAACAGAACGTAGACAGTTCTTAACCTGGCCATATACATTATACAGGAGTCCGACAACTCTTATTTCAGAGGAATAGGATTAAAGGGGTACTCCGGTGAAAACCTTTTTTCTTTTAAATCAACTGGTGGCAGAAAGTTAAACATATTTGTAAATGACATCTATTAAAAAAACGTAATCCTTCCTGTACTTATTAGCTGCTGAATACTACAGAGGAAATTATTTTCTTTTTGGAATGCTCTCTGATGACATCACGAGCACAGTTCTCTCTGCTGACATTATTATAATAATAACAACACTTTATTTATTGTTGTCCTATGTGGGATTTGAACCCAAGTCCCCAGCACTGCAAGGCAGCAGTGCTAACCACTGAGCCACCATGCTGCCCTTAGCATACATCCGCTATGCATGGTTGCTAAAATGGACAGAGATGTCAGCAGAGAGCACTGTGCTCGTGATGTCATCAGTGTTCCGAAAAGAAAGGAATTTCCTCTGTAGCATTCACCAGCTAATAAGTACTGGAAGGATTAAGATTTTTTAATAGAAGTAATTTACAAATATGTTTAACTTTCTGCCACCAGTTGATTTAAAAGAAAAAAGGTTTTCACCGGAGTACCCCTTTAACAGTTTAATTCCTGACTCCCTCCTGATGGCAAATGACAGAACTCAGGGAAGAGAAGGATAAGACATTGCAACACACAATGCAGCTATGTGAACAGGACTAGAGCAAGGACACTTTTTAAGCCAGTTATACATATTGGATACCTGAATTAACCATTAATCTAATACGTATAGGGCAGTGTGTCCCAACAGTTTTGTTTCTCATATCTGTATGAGATAAGGAGGAGGAAGAAGAGAATAAAAATATACGGTTTTATTCGAGGTCACTCACGTTGATATATTTATTATGCTTTTTAAAGTACAATATTTTATTAGGGCTTGAACAAAGTGGATTTTTTTTAAATTTAGCTTTAATAAGAAAACAAACAAAAATAAAAACGTGTTACTAAATGTTTCTATTGTGTTGCAGGGGTCAAGGGAGAATCTGCACTTTTGATATAGCGTTCAGTCTTATTATGGGGGCTTTGATTTTTAATGGCAGGGTCTGTAGTGATGACATTGGCTGGGTAAGGCTGGGTTCACACTACGTTTTCCCCCATACGGGAGCGCATACGGCAGAGGGGAGCTAAAAACTTGCGCTCCCGTATGCCTTTCTATGCGCTCCCGTATGCAATTCATTTCAATGAGCCGACTGCAGTGAAGCGTTCGGTCCGGCTCATTTTGTGCCCCATATGCGCTTTTTCCCCGCAACTAAAACCGCGGTCGACCACGGTTTTAGGTCCGGTTGTAAAAGCGCATACGGGGCAAAAATGAGCCGAACGTTTCACTGCGGCCGGCTCATTGAAATTAATTACATACGGGAGCGCATAGAAAGGCATACGGGAGCGCAAGTTTTTAGCTCCCCCCTGCCGTATGCGCTCCCGTATGGGGGAAAACGTAATGGGAACCCAGCCTAAGAGACCACTGTTTCCCAACCAGGGTGCCTCTAGCTGTTGCAAAACTACAACTCCCAGCATGCCTGGACAGCCGTTGGCTGTCCGGGCATGCTGGGAGTTGTAGTTTTGCATTTAGCATCAGCTGGAGGCACACCCCGCTTGGAATATACCGTATTAAAGGCTATCTCCATTTTTACATCTCTTTTCTATGGCGGCACTCTATCCAGACCGATCGGTGAAGCCTCCTGCCATTTTGTATATACAGCTCCTGTGCAATCCGATGTGTTTCCATGGTAACTGACTACAAACAAATCCTTTGTAGTCCCACTCAGTCACCTGATACCTAATTCTTGCGAACAGGGAGTAGGGAACATATGTCCGACTCCAGGATCAGACTACGCGGTGTGTGTTTGTAGTCAGTTACCATGGAGACACTATGAGGGAGATTTATCAAAACCTGTCCAGAGGAAAAGTTGCTGAGTTGCCCATAGCAACCAATCAGATCGCTGCTTTCACTTTTCAGGGGCCTTTTCAAAAATGAAAGAAGCGATCCGATTGGTTGCTATGGGCAACTCAGCAGCTTTTCCTCTGGACGGGTTTTGATATGTCTCTGTCTCCCCCCCCCCCCCCCTAGGAGCCTCAGGCACGAAATCATAGACATTTTTAATAAAGACTCCAAAAATGTCATAATTGTTTTGTTTCACATGCACGAATAGTAAAAAAAAAAAAAAAAATAATAATAATAATAAATGTTTTCATAGACTACTGCAGTTTATCCAGTAAGAGTCGGCAGCTTTAACCTCAGTTTCCCCAAACTGCGCGGTTCTTATATTTTCTTTTTTCTTGTTCATTTTTAACAGCTGAGGTAGCACAAAAAAAAAGCAGAGTTCTTGGAAAGCTCTTAATGTTTAGCCCGAGGACCTGTGAATTCCTGTTTTTTCTGGAATGCTTTTGTCTTCACCACCTATAGGGATAAATGTATGGCCTGTAGGCATCTCCGCAGAGCCAAAAGGCTGTCTCGGCATGCTGGAAGTTGTAGTTTTGCAACAGCTGGAAGCACACTTTTTTGTAAAAGACTGACTCTTAATAAAGCAGTTCCTTGACTAAGACATCATGGTTGCTATGGGATACAAGGGTTCATGTAACGTGACGCGTTTCGGCCCGCAGGGGCTTAGTCATACGTATGACGAAGGCCCTGCAGGCCAAAACGCATCACGTTACATGAACCCTTGTTGTATCCCATGGCAACCATGATGTCTGAATAGAGCAGTTCCTTGACTAAGAGTCCGCGCTGGACACTTCTTTTCTCTCGGTTTTCTATACAGTTCCGTGCGGTTTTTTAAATTGAAACCGTATACGGGAACTGTTCTTTTCTCTCATATTCATGTGGATTTGTCCAAGTCCAGTCCGGGCACATCCAACAGGAGTGAGCTGGTTTTCTCTGCTCTTTGTATAGAAAACCGTATGCATTGACTTAGCATTGTAAACCGTATACCAAGCGCATCATCCGGTTTAGTCCGTTTTGTGTCTTATACAGTTTTGTCCGTTTTTTTTTACCCATACCTAAAACCGTTGACTACCAAGTTTTTTGGTCCGGGTAAAAACCGTATTAAACTGTATAAGTTTTTTTTTTTTTTTTTTTTAAACATAGGAGTCAATGGGAACTGTACGTGCTTACGGTTCCAACCAGTTAGCACCATACTGCTTTTGACTTTGCACAGGTATTTTTTTCTTGGAATTTCAATCAAACAAGTGAAACTTTATTCAAAATGGAATGTAATGTTAAAAACGTATTCTTTAAAAACGGATGCAACCGGACATCATTTTTCAAACTGTATACTGTTTTTAACTGTATACGGGTTGAAATCTGTACCTACGTTTTGATACAGTTTAGTCCGGTTTTGAGTAATCCATTTTTTCCTCAAAAACCTGATATGGGAACTGTATTGCAAAAACGTGGTGTGCATGCACCCTAAGCCTTTTGTTACTGGGAAGATAAAGTGGACTCTGGCAGCAGCTTTCAGGCTCAAAACACATGCACATTCGACTGAGCTGAGCATGCATGTGCATAGTGCAGTCTGCAGGGTCCGCAGCACCCATAGGGATCTTATAGAGCCCTCACTAACGTTGCGTTGTGACTGTTAGCAGATCATCCGTAATAACTGCGCTTCATGTAACATACTGTATCGAGGCGGAAAGTAATTAAATATATTCGACGTGTTCTCACAGGTAAATGACTCATCCGAATTTCTATACAAATCAGGTAGATAATAATTCAGCCAGGAACGCAGCGGTCTACCCATAGAGCCATACATAATACCCACTGGGCACAACACCATCAAAAGACGCAAATACCAGCAGGTGGGCGCGCAAGTTACAGTAAAAAAAAAGATAAGGGAGACCGGACAGACGCGATTCTTTATAGCCACAATAGACTGCAAACAGCTAGGCAAGAGCCACAAAGCATTGTGGGTAACGGCAATTGTCACCGCATACAATTTGTATGGGGATTTAAGCATAGAGATTTGGGGAGGACAGGGGGGGGGGGGGGGGGGGGGGGGGATGAAGTACAGGAGAGATTTCTCACTGCTCTTTAATGTCGGCTGCTTCTAATTGCAACAATAGGAAGGTTTCCCACAGAGCTGTCTGGCGCGGTTCAGTGTGCTGTCACCTCGCTTGGCGATTGTTTCATGTACAGCGTTCTCGCTTATAAAGGAGCCCAAGCGGCTTGTGTTACACGGTAATGGAAAGGAGATGCGCGGGGATGAGATACCGTATATACTCGAGTATATACCCCTCGGCTTATACTCAAGTGAACTCTCCACCTGTCAATCCCTTTCAGTGGTCTTCAACCTGCGGACCTCCAGATGTTGCAAAACTACAACTCCCAGCATGCCCAGGCAGCAATCGGCTGTCCGGGCATGCTGGGAGTTGTAGTTTTGAAACATCTGGAGCTTCGCAGTTTGAAGACCACTGCGGCCTTTGTCATCATCCAGACCCCCCCCCCCCCCTTTAGTTTTCTACTCACCTCCCCTCGGTGGGAAGGAAGAGTGAGCTGGTCCGGGCCATCTATGCTGCAGGGACCGTCCGGTGAGGAGGGTTAGTCGTTCCGGGCTGTCCATCTTCTCCGCTCCGGACTAGTGATGTTGCCTTGACGACGACGCACAGGGACGTCCCTGTGCGTTGTCGTCAAGGCAACGTCACTAGTCCAGGGCCGTGCCCGGAGCGGAGAAGAGGGCCTCCCGGAGAAGGAGGACAGCCCGGAACGACTAACCCTCCCCACCGGACGGTCCCTGCAGCATAGATGGCCCGGACCAGCTCACCCTTCCTTCCCACCGAGGGGAGGGGAGTAGAAAACTAAAGGCGGGGTCTGGATGATGACGAAGACCCGACAGTGGTCTTCAAACTGCGGAGCTCCAGATGTTTCAAAACTACAACTCCCAGCATGCCCGGACAGCCGATGGCTGTCCGGGCATGCTGGGAGTTGTAGTTTTGCAACATCTGGAGGTCCGCAGGTTGACGACCACTGATTGAAGGGATTGACAGGCGGTGATGATGAAGGGGGAGGGGGATGATGACATGGGGGGGGATGATGTATTTCCCACCCTAGGCTTGTAGTCTAGTCATTAACTTTTCCTGGGTTTTTGGGGTGAAATTAGGGGCCTCAGCTTATACTCGAGTATATACGGTACCTATTCTGCATCACAGGATGAATGCTCAATGCTGGCACAGGAGGAGATGTTCTGTACCTTCTCGTGATCTCCCCATCTACCATCTCGGTGCAGAGTGCAGGGCAACAAGGGCATGGGGGGAAAGGAAGGTTATTAGAGTGCCCAGAGTACTTGTCACATTCCCCCACTGCACTCTCTAACCTGGGGCAAACAAATAAATCTTACAGATCATGGAGGTATATGAATCGGACACTTTTTCCTGAATAGCGTTATAGGGCTTGGACAAAGAACATAATTCTCCTAAAGATCATGTAAAAGACCTTCCAAGGAAATTTTTGCTTTTGGTGCTTTTTATACCCCCAAATCAGCCACTGGTAACTCCATATGAGAAGCAAAAAAACCAATTAGGAGTTCCAAACTGCTTACCCTGTTAGGACATGCGGTACCCTTCACATATCTGTCCGTGCTTTCATAATGTAGAAAAATTCTTTTATTCTCTGGTGCCAAAAAAAAATAAAAAATAAAAATCGAAGAGGTGTTCACAAGCCCCTGGAGTGCTGAGGGCCGGAATGCCTACTAGCTCCCCTTCCATCTATGTCCCTGCTTGACTCACAGCCAGTTGGAAGCCTAGCCTTGTTTCCCAATATCAAACCTGCACAATTTGTATACACAGCACAGAATGTATATGTGGAAACAGGGCTTGGCCTCCAGCTGACTGTCAATTAAAGGAGATATCCAGTGGTGAACAACTTATCCCCTATCCTAAGGATAGGGGATAAGTTGCAGATCGCGGGGGGTCCGACCGCTGGGGCCCCCCACAATCTCCTGTATGGGGCCCAGACAGCCCGCGGGAAGGGGGCGTGTCGACCCCCGCACGAAGCGGCTGCCGACACGCCCCCTCAATACAACTCTATGGCAGAGCCGAAGCGCTGCCTTCGGCAATCTCCGGCTCTGCCATAGAGATGTATTGAGGGGGCGTGTCGGCCGCCGTTTCGTGTGGTGGTAGACACCCGCTATCTGGCCGGAGAGCCTGGCCCCCGTACAGAGAGATCGCAGGGGGCCCCAGCGGTCGGACCCCCCGCAATCTCAAACTTATCCCCTATCCTTAGGATAGGGGATAAGTTTTTCACCACTGAACTACCCCTTTAAGCAGGGACAGGGATGGGAGAGCGAGAAGGCATGCCAATCCTCAGCCCTTCAGGTGGTTGGGAAAACCTGTTTTTGCTTCTATAACTATGTTTATGTTTTTATTCTGTGGTGCAAAGAGGCATTACCGAACTCCACAAGTGATGAGAGCTGAACCTCCCCATCGTGCCTACATGATTGATAGTCAGCTGGAAGCCTAACCCTGTTTTCAAATCTTATTGCTGCACTGTGCATACAAATTGTGAGATTTGGAAACAGGGCTTGGCTTTCAGGTGACAGTCAATCAAACAGGAACAGAGATGGGAGGTAGATTGAGGAGGCATTCAAGTCCTCAGTATTACAGGAGCCAGGAACCACCTCTTTGACTCTTTGCCCCAGAGCATGAAAGCATTTTTAAACTCACGACTGCGGATATTACAATTGCGGCTCCGTGTGACTACACCCTTATGGGTGCACAGACAGATAAATGAAAGGTACCATGTGTCTCCTTGGCCCAACAGCCATTTGGAATATGAATTGTAGCTGACAAATTCCATTGAAAAGGGCAAATTCACACATTGCAGACTTGTTGCAGAAATTCCATATGATGGATTAGAATGAAACAGAATTTTTTTTTTTGCCACAAAGATTTCTACAAAGCCGTATGTGAACGTAGTCTCTAAAGTTGTGTTGCACGAATGTTGACTGTGACTGAACGTTTGCAAATCTAACCTCTTACGTAGTCATTCTGCATGAGCTGTCAGTCTTACGAAAGCTCAAATCTCCTGGCACGAAAGATTTGCCGACAAGGGCGCGCGCTCGTGGCACGCATCTGCATGCACAGGAGATCAGCATGTGAACCGGGGAGTGAACAAAATACAACTTTAAAAACGGCTGTAAAAAGGGAGCAGGGGAGAGCTGCTGGAACTTGACGCTGATGTACACCATCGCACCACAAAAACCCATGACAAAGCACTTTTATTAACCCCTCACCTGCCACAGCGGAGGATAACACCGCGACATAACTACCCTACCGGCTACAGATACTGAACTAAACCGGTAACCTGTGAAAACATGTACAGCGATCTTACTGGGGAAAAAAAAAAAAAAAAGAGTGAAAAGCAGATTAACGGAGTGGGAAGCAAGCGAACAGAGATTTCATTATGAGAGAACAGCTGCCGAAGAATGAATGGGGAAGGGGGGATACAAACCCTCTAAAAACTATTAAAAGTGTCTGCAAATGTATGTACGTTGGTCACAATTGCAGCTAATAATAGGTTACTGCAATGATATATCCTCTTACAGTAGACGGCCCAGAACGTTTACCACCGGCTGAGACTAATCTTTGCCAAGTCTAGAAGTTATCAATGACTCAATAGATTGGTGGTTTCCAAGTAGTGTAGGCCACCAGCTGTTGCAAAACTTCAACTCCCAGCATGCCCGGACAGCAGTTTGCTGACCGGGCATGGTGCGAGTTGTAGTTTTGTAACAGCTGGAGGTCTACGACTGGAGGTCCGATTCACACGTTTTGCCCCTAGTTGTCAAATCAGGGCTCCATTGTTATGGTTATCAAAGTTGTTATCCATACCCCCCTCCCTACTTCTGCAGAAGCCACAGTAGTCGGACCCACACCCTCAATGGTCAACAGTGCCAACCCTGCCCCAGAATATTACTCACAGCAAAACCCCTTCAACACCTCCGCTTACCAAACCAGTAGGCTACATACACGTCAGATATGCCCGTCCACCTTAGAGTCCTGCAGAAAAAAACGTTATGCAATTGGAAATTAAAGAGTACCTCTCATGATCTTGTTAAATTTTATAATCCTCCCAGTTCACTGCCCCCATCATGATAAACCACCCTCCGCTAAGGCTGCACCCAAACCGCCCCCCCCCCCCCTCCCCCCAAACAGCACTTCAGACTGCATTTCCTGATTTTGGACTCCTGTCAGCAGCTGGAGTCTGTGCAAGAGATGGGGGGGAAATGTACTCTGGACAAGTGGGGGGACACCTAGTGGCAGCTTATGTTAAATAAAACATAGACAACTTTATTTATCTTTTAAACTAAGTACATTAGAAAGATTTTTTTTATTTACCATAAAGGAGTATAATAGCAAAAATTAGATTTAAAGGGGTTCTCCGCTGCCCTGCCTTCCGGAGCTCCGCTCGCAGCGTCCGGAAGTTTATTACTCCGAACGCTGTGTGCGGGCTTCCATGTTCGAGGCTTCCCCCTCGTGACGTCCCCTCAATGAAAGTCTATGGGAAGGGGGCGTGACAGCGGTCGCGCCCCCTTCCTATAGACTTTCGTTGAGGGGGCGGGCGTGACGTCACAGGGGGGGCGGCCTCGAACACGGAAGCCCACACACAGCGTTCGGAGTAATAAACTTCCGGACGCTGCGAGCGGAGCTCCGGAAGGCAGGGCAGCGGAGAACCCCTTTAATGACAGTGCCTATTTAACTCAAGGTGGTTTGTAATGGTCTACATTTAGTCCACTGAAATCAATAGACACAGTTCAGGTACGCCACGGTATATACCGGCAATGATACTGTCCTGCTAGTATACCCAATGTTTTCAACAGACTAAAATATGGACTACTAGTAACTACAGTCATTCCATTTCTAAGCATATCCATTTTTATTTTTTTGACCACCCTATGGATGGAACCATATGAATAGTGGAACCATATGTACGAGTATAGGTGCTACAAAGGCTACTTAGCAGAACGGTCATACAGATGACCAAAACAAAAAAAGTACTGTCCGGCAGTAGTAAAGCCTCAATATTTATTGTATAAATCTGGATAATTCCTTATTACTTAAGCGCCCTCTTACGTAGCTCTGCGGAGATGCCTACAGGCCATACATTTATCCCTATAGGTGGTGAAGACAAAAGCATTCCAGAAAAACAGGAATTCACAGGTCCTCGGGCTAAACATTAAGAGCTTTCCAAGAACTCTGCTTTTTTGTGCTATATCAGCTGTTAAAAATGAACAAGAAAAAAGGAAATATAAGAACCGCGCAGTTTGGGGAAACTGAGGTTAAAGCTGCCGACTCTTACTGGATAAACTGCAGTAGTCTATGAAAACTTTTTTAATTTTTTTTTTTTTTTTTATTGTTTTAGTGCATGTGAAACAAAAAAAAAAATTTGGGAATTTTGGAGTCTTTATTAAAAATGTTTATGGTTTGGTGCATGAGGCTCCTAGTGTCTCCATGGTAACTGACTACAAACACACACTGTGTAGTCTGATCCTGGAGTCGGAGCCTTACATCTGTTCCCTACTGCCTGTTCGCAAGAATTAGGTATCAGGTGACGGAGTGGGACTACAAAGGATTCGTTTGTAGTCAGTTACCATGGAAACACATCGGACTGCACAGGAGCTGTATATACAAAATGGCAGGAGGCTTCATCGATCGTTCTGGATAGAGTGCCACCATAGAAAATTGATGTAAAAATGGAGATAACCTTTAAAGGGTACCTCTCATCAAATAAACTTTTGACATATTTTAGATTAATGAATGTTGAATAACTTTCCAATAACATGTTAATGAAAAATATGCTTCTTTCTATCGTATTTTTCCTGATCATTCCTGTCAGCAAGCATTTCTGACTCGTGCTGGAGTCCTAAACACTCAGAGCTGCCAGCCTGCTTTGTTCACAGCCAAACAGGCTGTGAACAAAGCAGGCTGGCAGCTCTGAGTGTTCTCCTTTGTGAACAAAGCAGACTGGCAGCTCTTAGTGTTTAGGACTCCGGCATGAGTCTGAAATGCTTGCTGCCAGGACTGGTAGGGAGACCCCTAGTGGTCATTTCTTCAAAGTGGAAAATTAAATAGAAAGAAGCATATTTTTTTTAATAACATGCAATTATAAAGTTATTCTGCATACATTAATCTATAAAATATCAAAAGTTTTTTTGATGAGAGGTACCCTTTAATATAGTATTTTCCAAACAGGGTGGGCCTCCAGCTGATGCTAAAGGCAAAACTACAACTCCAAGCATGCCCGGACAGCCAACGGCTGTCCGGGCATGCTGGGAGTTGTAGTTTTGCAACAGCTAGAGTCATACAGGGTGGGAAACAGTGGTCTCTTACCCAGCCAATGTCATCACTACAGACCCCGGCATTGAAAATCGAAGCCCCCATAGTAAAAATAATAGACCATACAAGACTGAACGCTATATCAAAAGCGCAGATTCTCCCTTGACCCCTGCATCACGATATAAACCTTTAGTCACAAGTATTTCATTTTTAAATTTTTTTTATTAAAACTAAAATTTTAAAAAAATCCAACTTGTTCGAGCCCTAATAAAATATTGTACTTTAAAAAGCAGAATGAAGATATCGTGAGCGACCTCGAATAAAACCGTATTTTTTTTTTCTTCTTCCTCCTTATCTTATACAGATAAGAGAAACGAAACTGGGCATTTGCCAGCGGCGGGCCTATCTGATCTCACATTTGAAGTCTGAATGAAAAGGAGGATGAAGAAAAATTTAAGAAAAAAAAAAAAAAAAAGTCCTACAACCTCCCGGGAGATAATATCTCAGTGGAGGGGGAGCGTCGGCATGCCAAATATTATCCCTATAACACAAAAAAAAAAAAAAGGAATTAATGTAATTAAAAAGAGAGCTCGTGTTGGGAAAGGGGGTGGGTGGCATCGCACGGGGTAGGCAGAAGATTGGCATGTGATTAGCAGACCCAAGACTTCTATTCTACTGAGGCTGGGTTCACACTATGTTTTAAGCAATACGGGACCGTATACGGCTGGGGGGAGGTAACGAAAACCGGGTGCTCCCGTATCTCAGACGTATCCGGCCCGTATGTAATGCATTTCAATGAGCCCGCCACAGTCAAACGCTGACTCCAGTTGGGTCATTTTTGCCCTGTATATTCTCTAACCGGACCTAAAACCGTGGTAGACCATGGTTTTTAGGTCTAGTGGGAAGACTGTATACAGGGCAAAAATGAGCCAACCGGAGTCAGCGTTTGACTGTGGTCGGCTCATTGAAATGCATTACATACGGGCCAGATAAGGCTGGGATACGGGAGCACCCGGTTTTTGCCCCCCCCCCCCCCGAGACGCATACGGTCCTGTATTGCTTAAAACTTAGTGTGAACAGAGCCTGACCGTTACTGATCAATCGCAGTCGTGTTATCTGACTCCTAGATCTGCAGAAGATAAAAAAAAAAACAGCAGTAAGGAGACGTCCTGGAGAGCCGATTGTGTCTGTCCCGCGGGGGGGGGGGGGGGGGGGGGGCAGCACCCATTGACCTTTTCACAGAGCTCCCCCGAGGCCAAAAGGGTGTAAAGTAGTAAAAGTAAAAAGGTCCCCGAGGCAGAAGTTTCAGTGACAGACATGAATAATTGAATAGTTTCCCTTTCCATTCAATTCTCTTTTAAAAAATAGGGGAAATAGAAAGCTGCACTAAAACCTGATTATAGGAATAAAAAAAATCAAATAAAAAAGAAAAAATTTTACCTTGGGTTTCCAAACTAAAAATACAGCTGTGAACAATACATAAACGTTTAGATACCATACACATACTCATTACTATCCCATTATAATATATATATATATATATATATATATATATATATATATATATATATATATGTGTGTATGTTATGGCCTCCCCACACTTTTTTTTTCCCCTCCTAGCAACCAGATTGCCTCATTTTTTAGAGGCCTTTTTGAAAATGAAAGAAGCGATCTGATTGGTTGCTATGGTCAATCGATCCGATTGGTTGCTATGGCTTTTCCTCTGCACAGGTTTAGATTAATCTCCCCCAATGTAAAGGCTGCTGTCCCAGTTTTTTAGTGCATTTTCCAAACGATGTGGCTCCAGCTGTTTCCAAACTACAACTCCCAGTTTTTTTTGTGCGTTTTCCAAACGATGTGGCTCCAGCTGTTTCAAAACTACAACTCCCAGTTTTTTTGTGCATTTTCCAAACAATGTGGCTCCAGCTGTTTCAAAACTACAACTCCCAGTTTTTTAGTGCCTTTTCCAAACAATGTGGCTCCAGCTGTTTCAAAACTACAACTCCCAGTTTTTTTGTGGGTTTTCCAAACAATGTGGCTCCAGCTGTTTCAAAACTACAACTCCCAGTATGCCCGGACAGCCGAAGGCTGTCCGGGCATACTGGGAGTTGTAGTTTTGCAACAGCTGGGGGCGCACCGATTGGCAAACACTGTTCTAACGTGTGTCATCTGGTTCCTCTCAGAAATTCTATCTTGTGAACCCGTCCTAAGGGCTTGTTCACACGGGTTTCCTGCTGCGTGTTTGAAAGGGGGAGGGCTCTCCACAGCAGAATTTAGGCTGCAGAAAATCCGCCACAAGCCCCATTGAAGTCAAAAGGGTCTGCGGAAAATTTTCTACAGGGAAAATTCCGCAGCCGAAAATCTGCTGCGGAAAGCCGTGGAGAAAGTCTGCCCACTTTCAAACATAGAGCGGGAAACCCGTAAATAAATCCCCTCGTGTGAACAAGCCCTTAACCTGTAAATCACAAGGGTATTCGATGGCAGCTTAATTCCATGTTGGACAACCGGGCATAAGCCGAACACATCGGCACTAGGACCGCTCGGAAATGCGCTGTATCATAGACGGCAATGCATTTCCTTGTGGAATCTGCAGAAACACTGAACAAGTTCATTATTTTTTTGCAGATGGTGGAATCAGGATTTCCGCCGCAGATGTTGCAGCAGAATCCGTCTGAGATCAATGGGACTCTGCTGCTGCTGCTGAATGTACAAGCGGAATTCCGCACAGACATTTTGCCATGTGAACGTAGCCCAAAAGCATCTTGGTACCCGGCCTCCATTTATATGGCTTCATCCAGGTCGTGTCAATAACCGCAGGGCTAACCCTTGCCAAATCAAACTTGTTTTTGTAACGTCTGATGACAAGTAAACTAGACTTTGAACCAGTGTGCACATAACATAAAAATAAAAAATCTTCCAAAAATCCCAAAACTACCAAAAATAAATAAACTAAAAAACTCCAACCAATGTTTTAAAGGAGTACTGCAGTCCTAGACACTTATTTCCAATCCGCAGGATATGGGATAAATGTCTGACCACTGGGACCCCCCGTGATCTCCCATATGGGACCCAGCTTTGCTACGGCTAATGCGGTCGACGACACACCCCTCCATACCGCTCTATTGAGGAGGCGGGGTTACATGAACGCTGCATCTCCGCTTCCCCCAGAGAGATACATGAAGGACGCGTGCAGCATCATGCTGCGGCCGACAAACCTCCTGAACGGGAGATCCACAGCTCCATACAGGAGATGTGGGGGGGTCCCAGCGTTCGGAAACCCCGCTGTCAGACACCTATCCCCTATCCTGTAGATGGTGATAAGTGTCTACGACTGCAGATCTCCTTTAAAAGGGGTACTCTGGCGGATTTTTTTTTTTTTTTTTAATCAACTGGTGCCTTCCAGTAGTTATTAGCTGCTGAATACTACAGAGGAAATTCTTTTCTTTTTGGAACACAGAGCTCTCTGCTGACATCACAAGCACAGTGCTCTCTGCTGACATCTCTGTCCATTTTAAGGATTGTGCAGAGTAGGAGAAAATCCCCATAGCAAACATATGCTGCTCTGGACAGTTCCTAAAATGGACAGAGATGTCAGCAGAGAGCACTGTGGTTATGATGTCAGCAGAGAGCTCTGTGTTCCAAAAAGAAAACCATTTCCTCTGTAGTATTCAGCAGCTAGTAAGTACTGGAAGGATTAAGATTTTTTTTAATAGAAGTAATTTACAATTCTGTTTAACTTTCTGGCACCAGTTGATTAAAAAAGAAAACGTTTTCCCCCCGGAGTACCTCTTTAAGTACGTAGGAAAAGCTATTTTTATCTTACGTGCATTTGAAGTATATACGTTTTTATTTGAAGTATATAGGCCAGAAGTGTGCGTTTTATTTTATAAATTTAAAAATAAAATAAATAAATTAACTAACTATTCTTCTACATGTAACAGTAATATACTCCTATAAAATCAGTACTTTCGACACCGATTGGACAACGCTGCAATATGTACACTAGATCGTCATGCACGTCATATTTTTTAGTGCAGTGTTTTCCAAACAATGTGGCTCCAGCTGTTTCAAAACTACAACTCCCATTTTTTTAGTGCGTTTTCCAAACGATGTGGCTTCCAGCTGTTTCAAAACTACAAGTCCCAGTTTTTAGTGCATTTTCCAAACGATGTGGCTTCCACCTGTTTCAAAACTACAACTCCCATTTTTTTGTGCGTTTTCCAAACGATGTAGTTTTGAAACAGCTGGAGCCACATCGTTTGGAAAATGCACAAAAAAAACTGGGACTTGTAGTTTTGAAACAGCTGGAAGCCACAAGTCCCAGTTTTTTAGTGCATTTTCCAAACGATGTGGCTCCAGCTGTTTCAAAACTACAACTCCCAATTTTTGTGGGTTTTCCAAGCAATGTGGCTCCAGCTGTTTCAAAACTACAACTCCCAATTTTTTATTGGGTTTTCCAAACAATGTGGCTCCAGCTGTTTCAAAACTACAACTCCCAGTTTTTTTGTGCGTTTTCCAAACGATGTGGCTCCAGCTGTTTCAAAACTAGAACTCCCAGTATGCCCGGACAGCCGAAGGCTGTCCGGGCATACTGGGAGTTGTAGTTTTGCAACAGCTGGGGGCGCACCGATTGGCAAACACTGTTCTAGTGTGTCATCTGGTTCAATTACCCATTGATTGACGCCCCCCACGGAGGCCACGTGGGACCGAAAGACCAAGGTTTACAAAAACTCTCGGTCCTCGCACTCCTGAGCGAGGGCCGACATCTGCAGGTTGGTATGCTGTACGCTCAGTGCCTGCCATCCACGGGCTGAGAGCGTAATGAAAGAATGAATAATTGTGCCAGGGCCTCATCTCCAGGGTCATTTCATATGGATTGTTATCTAATGATAGTAACAGCTGTGACACACTGTAATCCTACCCCGCGCTTTATTCGCGCTGACATCTAAATGGGCCAGATTTCGGTCTTGACCATTAAAGTCTGCTGCTGGAGATTAGGAGGAAATTTCTGCCCCCGGGCTCGGGTCCGCTGGGAGGTGTTATAATGGTGGACACATTTATTTAAAAATACAATTATCATCTAAAACGCACTGCGGGGAAGGCTGAAAGTCTCTAAAAAGGGGAAGAAAAATAATAAATACAGAATATTAAAGGGGTATTCCAGGAAAAAAACATATATATTATATCTCAACTGGCTCCAGAAATTTAAATGACTTCTATTAAAAAAATCTTAATCCTTTCATTACTTATGAGCTTCTGAAGTTAAGGTTGTTCTTTTCTGTCTGAGTGCTCTCTGATGACACGTCTCGGGAACCGCCCAGTTTAGAAGAGGTTTGCTATGGGGATTTGCTTCTAAACTGGGCGTTTCCCGAGACAGGTGTCATCAGAGAGCACTTAGACAGAAAAGAACAACCTTAACTTCAGAAGCTCATAAGTACTGAAAGGATTAAGATTTTTTTAATAGAAGTAATTTACAAATCTGTTTAACTTTCTGGAGCCAGTTGATATATAAAAAATTTTTTTTTCCTGGATAACCCCTTTAAAGAAAAAATAACTGATGTTTGTCCAAACTACTGTGAAAATCTTATCTTTAAAGGGGTATTCCATGAATTTTTTTTGTTTATTTGACTATGATACAGGGAGTGTAAAGTTAGTGTTGTTCATACTATAGTGTTTGTACCTGCGTTTGATGGCTGGTCTCACAAGTCTTATATGATTTTTGCCCTGATGTTTATCTTTAAACAGCATACAAAATGAGTGTAGTCTCAGGATTTCCTGGATTGCTGTGGGGCCCAAGACATTACATCACTAGTCAGGAGTTGAAAAGGCAGCATGGCAGTGCTTCAATGGGTGGAGCGACTGCTGGGTGGGAGGGAGATCATTCTGCAGGGAACTGTCCAAGGTATAATGCAATGGGTGGGGTGGATGATGTGTGGGAGGGAGAAAAATGACCTCACACTTACAAACAAGGGATCCTGGGACTTGTCGTTGGAGTGAGGGAAATAGCCATTTCACAAAAAGAAAACAGCAGCATTATGTTGGACTCGCCATTTAGCTCCAAGACAAGCACGGATCCTCAGAAGCACAATTGGTTCTGCCCAGAAAACCTCCTTGCTCTGCACCAAAATTTCTGGATTATCAGATGCCAGGTTAATGGAATTTTCCTGTACATAGATCACAACAACCACTGCAAAAAAAATTTTTTTTAAATCAACTGGTGCCAGAAAGTTAAACAGATTTTTAAATTACTTCTATTTAAAAATCTTAATCCTTCCAGTACTTATCAGCTGCTGTATGATCTACAGGAAGTTCTTTTCTTTTTGAATTTCCTTTCTATCTGGCCACAGTTCTCTCTGTAGACACCTCTGCCAATTTTAGGAACTGTCCGGAGTAGGAGAAAATTCCCATAGCAAACCTCTCCTGCTCTTGACAGTTCCTGACATGGACAGAGGTGTCAACACTGTGGTCAGTCAGAAAGGAAATTCCAAAAGAAAAGAACTTCCTGTGGAGAATACAGCAGCTGATAAGTACTGGAAGGAGTAAGATTTTTAAATAGAAATAATTTACAAATCTGTTTAACTTTCTGGCACCAGCTGATTTACAGAAAAAAAAATTTAAGTTTTCCAGTGGAGTACCCCTTTAAGGAGGAGCTGTACTCCCAGCCATACACGTAAAGTATGTGCCTTGATGCAAACGCAATGTTCTTACGAGTGGTAATACAACCAGCTTGGAGAAGATCTTGTATACAATGAGTAATTCCAGAATACAGTTCACGGGATACAAGATAAGCCGTCATTAAAGCATTAGCGAGGGTCTCGTATCCATCTTCGCGCACACGGACGGATTCATATCCCACCTGCTGTCTGTCTTGAGATTAAGAATCCCGCCATGGTCGAGGATATCACATATTACAGTCAAGACGCAACAAGTGAGATTTAGTAATAAGAAGGCAGCACCATAATGGTCTATAGCCACCTAACGAAATTTAGGCAAATCCCAAATAGCTTTCATGCCGATAGCGATCAAGTCCAAAAACTTTGTGGAAACTTTAGACATGTTCCTTAAAGGGGTTATCAAGGAAAAACATTTTTTTTATATATCAACTGGCTCCAGAAAGTTAAACCGATTTGTAAATTACTTCTATTAAAAAAATCTTAATCCTTTCAGTACTTATGAGCTGCTGAAGTTAAGGTTGTTCTTTTCTGTCTAAGTTCTCTCTGATGACACCTGTCTCGGGAACCACCCAGTTTAGAAGAGGTTTGCTATGGGGATTTGCTTCTAAACTGGGTGGTTCCCGAGACCGGGCACGCTGGGAGTTGAAGTTTCGCAACATCTGGAGGGCCACAGTCTGAGACCACTGGTCTACAGGCACCTTTAAAGGGGTACCCTGGTGGAAAACTTTTTATTTTATTTTATATCAACTGGTGCCAGAAAGTTAAACAGATTTGTAAATTACATCTATTAAAAAATATTAATCCTTCCAGTACTTATTAGCTGCTGAATACTAGAGAGGGAATTATTTTCTTTTTGGAACACAGTGCTCTCTGCTGACATCTCTGTCCATTTTAGGAACTGTCCAGAGCAGCATATGTTTGCTATGGGGATTTTCTCCTACTCTGGACAGTTCTTAAAATGGACAGAGATGTCAGCAGAGAGCACTGTGCTCGTGATGTCAGCAGAGAGCTCTGTGTTCCAAAAAGAAAAGGATTTCCTCTGTAGTTTTCAGCAGCTAATAAGTACTGGAAGGATTAAGATTTTTTATAGAAGTAATTTACAAATCTGTTTAACTTTCTGGCACCAGTTGATATTAAAAATAATAATAATTTTTCCACCGGAGTACCTCTTTAAGGCCCACCCAACATTCCGGGTATTTTTTAGTTACTCCATTGGAATAGTAGAGGGGAAAAGTCAAATATTGGACTGTTGTTGGGACTTAAGGACTTTGCTGGAGACCTCTGCTTTGGTCCAACACTCCTTTTAGTCCGAAACTTTTTCTCCCATCCCAACCAGATTAGATGTCGAATTTCATCTGAATGAAATTAGATAAAAAGGGTGAAAAATTGACAACAGCCCCAAAGTCATCAACAGGTTGTGACAAGTATTGCAGTCACGTCCATTCTAGTTAAAGGGGTACTCCGCCCCTGGCATCTTATCCCCTATCCAAAGGATAGGGGATAAGATTGCCGCGGTTCCTCTGCTGGGGACCCCGGGGATCGCCGCTGCGACACCCAGCTATCATTATTGCACAGAGCGAGTTCGCTCTGTGCGTAATGACGGGCGATACAGAGGCCGGAGCAGCGCAACGTCATGGCTCCGCCCCTCATGACATCACGGCCCGCCCCCTTAATGCAAGTCTATGGCAGGGGGTGTGACGACCGCCACGCCCCTTCCCATAGACTTGTATTGACGGGGGCGGTACATGATGTGACGAGGGGCGGAGCTGTGACGTAACGATGCTCCGGCCCCTGTATTGCCCGTCATTACATGCAGAGCGATCTCGCTCCGCACAGTAATGATAGCGGAGTGCTGCAGCAGCGATTCCCAGCAGCGGGACCCCGGCGATCTGACATCTTATCCCCTATCCTTTGGATAGGGGATAAGATGTCTAGGGGCGGAGTACCCCTTTAAAGTGAGTGGGCTGTAATGTCACATCTATAAGGCTGGGTTCACATCACGTTTTAGGCAATACGGGACAGCATATGGACGGGGGGGGGGTTTGAGCTAAAACTGGGCGCTCCCGTATCCCTGCCGTATGTGGCCCGGTTGGCTCATTTTTGCCCCGTTTGCGGTTTTCCCACAGAACCTTAAACCATAGTGGTCTCAGTTGTATGTCCAACATCGCCCATTTATGGGACCTCTTCTGCCATGCTGGCACTTTTTAAAGGGTTATTCCGGGCAAAAACATCTTATCTCCTATCCAAAGGATAGGGGATAAAATGTCTGATCGCAGGGGGCCCGCTGCTGAGCAGCGGGCCCCCCCGAGCAGACATTTTATCTCCTATCAAAAAATGTTTTTGCCCAGAATAATACCCCTTTAAGTCTTTTCCAGATAGCGCAAAAAGTCTTCTATATTTCCACCCCATGACCCGATTCTCACCCACTTGCTGGAGAAAAAAACTGAAAGAATTGGGCCCCTGTATGACCGTTCTAAAGTGATGGATGGGGCCTCAAGTCAGACATATGAAACATTTATTTACCTACAGAACAAACAGCATTACATATCCGTCAACGTGCATTTCCCAGGCAAAAACCCACTGGTCTCAGACCTTCATTTACATTACAGAGACCCCTTTCAGTTCCTTATTCTTCCCGAATCTCCACATTCTCCCAGCTCCCCCCACCCCACGCCACACCGGTCCCATAAAGACAGGGCCATGAAGTGTCAAGAATTCAATTCCTCGGCAAGGCCCAAGTGAAGCCGCCGGACAGCTTTTGTGCCCGATTGTGGTTCAAACACAAGACTTGTCACATGTATAGGTGGGGGGGGGGGGGATCCCGACTGGAGGAAGGAGAAGGGGCCGGAGAGGCCAACGAGAGGAAACAAGGAATCTGGCCAAAGTCCAAGGAGAAGTAAAACAATCTTCAGCGCTGCTTGAGTAAACTTCATACAGTTAACACCAGGACAAAGGCAGAGCGCGGCGGCTGGAAGCGGTGTTTCTCACATGTATATTATTTATGAGGCTGCCCAATGAAGCAACGTTCGGCAGCTGCAGTGCTCGCAGTACAGAAGTGACAACAAAGAGGTCAATGCTGCACTCAGGGATTTCGGAAGCGAACGCGAAGGGCAAGAGACCTGCAATTTTTATACATCAGATTTGGGTTTTTATTCCAATGTATATGATAAATTGAGAGCGGCACCGTGCGGTTAAAACGTCAGATGTTTATTCCGACATTAACCCTTAAGGACTCAGGGTTTTTCCGTTTTTGCACTTTCGTTTTTTCCTCCTTACCTTTTAAAAATCATAACCCTTTCAATTTTCCACCTAAAAATCCATATTATGGCTTATTTTTTGCGTCGCCAATTCTACTTGGCAGTGACATTAGTCATTTTACCCAAAAATGCACGGCGAAACGGAAAAAAAAAATCATTGTGCGACAAAATCGGGGAAAAAAACGCCATTTTGTAACTTTTGGGGGCTTCCGTTTCTACGCAGTGCATATTTCGGTAAAAATGACACCTTATCATTATTCTGTAGGTCCATACGATTAAAATGATACCCTACTTATATAGATTTGATTTTGTCGCACTTCTGGAAAAAATCATAACTACATGCAGGAAAATTTATACGTTTAAAAATGTCATCTTCTGACCCCTATAACTTTTTTATTTTTCAATGTACAGGGCGGTATGAGGACTCATTTTTTGCGCCGTGATCTGAAGTTTTTATCGGTATGATTTTTGTTTTGATCGGACTTTTTGATCACTTTTTATTCATTTTTTAATGGTATAAAAAGTGACCAAAATACGCTTTTTTGGACTTTGGAATTTTTTTGCGCGTACGCCATTGACCGTACGGCTAAATTAATGATATATTTTTATAGTTCGGACATTTACGCACGCGGCGATACCACATATGTTTATTTTTTATTTTTTTTACACTTTTATTTTTTTTATGGGAAAAGGGGGGTGATTCAAACTTTTATTAGGGAAGGGGTTAAATGACCTTTATTAACACTTTTTTTTTACATTTTTTTTGCAGTGTTATCGGTCCCATAGGGACCTATAACACTGCACACACTGATCTTTGTTATCCCATAGGGACCTATAACACTGCACACACTGATCTCCTATGCTGATCACTGGAGTGTATTAACACGCCTGTGATCAGCATTATCGGCGCTTGACTGCTCCTGCCTGGATCTCAGGCACGGAGCAGTCATTCGTCGATCGGACACCGAGGAGGCAGGTAAGAGCCCTCCCGGTGTCCGATCCGCTGTTCGGGACGCCGCAATTTCACCGCGTCGGTCCCGAACAGCCCGACTGAGCAGCCGGGTCACTTTCAGTTTCACTTTAGAAGCGGCGGCGGCGCTTCTAAAGGGTTAATACCGCACATTGCCGCGATCGGCGAAGTGTGGTATTAGCCGCGGGTCCCGGCAGTTGATTAGCGCCGGGACAGACGCGATATGATGCGGGATCGCGGCGCGATCCCGCTTCATATCGCGGGAGCCGGCGCAGGACGTAAATATACGTCCTGCGTCGTTAAGGGGTTAAAAGGATCGGGGATAAGATGTCCGATCATGGGGGGTCCCGCTGCTGGGGACCCCCGGGATCTCGGCTGCGGCACCACAGACATCTGCTACGTGGAGCAATCTTCGCTCCGTGCTGGATGACTGGCGATGCAGGGTGAAGGCTTGTGATGTCACGGCCACGCCCCCTCAATGCAAGTCTATCGAAGTCCATAGACTTGCATGGAGGAGGTGCGGCCGTGACGTCACGAGTCTCCGCCGCTGCACCCCACTCTCTAAACGAACGTCGGATTCAACAGGGAGATCTGGACACCCCCGCGATCAGACATCTTATCCCCTATCCTTTGGATCTGTAGGGTCACTGAGCTACAGACATTGGGGAGATAAGATGACCAGACTTAGAATGCGGGTGCTGCAGGGAGATCGCTGCAGGGAGATCCCAGCGGCAGCCCCCCTCCCCCCCCCCCCCCCATGATCAGACATCCAAAGGATCGGGGATAAAATGTTTTTGCGCAGAATACCCCTTTAAAGCGTACCGGTCATATCCCAGAAAAAATGCAGATGTTTTACATGTCTTTATTTGTCTAGCTTTTGTATGTGGCTCACAAGACCCTCTGTTCTGCTGCTCACTCATTCCGAAATCCACTGCTTAGGAAGGGTCGTGTCCAAGACTAACACTGAGCCCGCCCTCACTCACAATGCATTCACTTCCTCCCTGAGTCTGCTGTGCTGGGTCTCTTCAATCACTGCAGGCTGTTCTGTAACTCCCTCCTCTGTGATTTAATGCTGCTGTCTGATAGGACAGGAGTGAGCACAGAGAAGTGCTAGTCCCGCCCTCACTTCCTGGACTTTGTCCAAGCCTGTGCTTCAGCTGGAACAAAGATTATGCTCCGGATTATGTTCTGGATGATATGGGGACCCCTAGTGGTTTATTTTTTATAAGCCATGATTTCAATAAAAAGGAGATAACATTTTCTTTTGCAATACAGTGATCCCTCAACTTACAATGGCCTCAACATACAATAGTTTCAACATACAATGGTCTTTTCTGGACCATTGTAAGTTGAAACCAGACTCAACATACGACAATCTGGACAAAGACAGTCCAGATCTGTGAAACTTGTCAATGGCCGGGAGAACTGATCAATCAGAATGGGCAATTTACTGGTAAAACACCTGTATTACTGAAGCGTATGCACTGACTGGTGTCTGGTAGTGCCCCCTACAGTACAGAGAGGTATTACTACATGTTCTGTACACTTTACCTGTATTACTGAAGTGTATGCACTGACTGGTGTCTGGTAGCGCCCCCTACAGTACAGGGAGGTATTACATGTTCTGTACACTTTACCTGTACCAGGGTTAGCTGCTCCTTTGGACACCAGGTGAGGGAGACTCCATGTTTTTTTTATTTTTAGGACATTGCGTGTTCTGTACAGGACCCCGAAGAAGCTTCTGTCCTCTACATAGACCAGTGTTTCCCAAGCAGGGTGCCCCCAGCTGTTGCAAAACTACAACTCCCAGCATGCTGGGAGTTGTAGTTTTGCAACAGCTGGAGGCTCCCTGCTTGGAAAACCCTGACAGACAGTGATTACAGCTCCCAGCAGATCTTTCTTACTTTTATGCGTAAGGATTTGCTTTATCTATATTAGTTTTCTTTTTTTTTATTTTTTTTTTTTTTTATCCTCACTTTTTTCTATTTTTGGATGACATTTTGATGCCTTTAGAAGCAATTACCAGGTTCCCATAGAGTGCAGAGGAAAAGTTGCCCAGTTGCCCATAGCAACCAATCAGATCGCTTCTTTCATTTTGCAGAGGCCTTGTTAAAAATGAAAGCAGCGAGCTGATTGGTTGCTATGGGCAACTGGGCAACTTTTCCTCTGGACAGGTTTTGATAAATCTCCCCCATGGTCCCAACATACAACGGTTTCAACATACAATGGTCAACAAACAATATTGTAACTTGAGGGACCACTGTATATTAAAAAAGGTTAATGTTTAGCAAAGATGCACAACATATAAAATGTTTTTGAATCTGCGATACACCAAAACATCTAGATGTGCCCGAACGAATCCCAAACCCATCTAGGTCTAGGCTTTCATTTACCGTTACCCTTCCCATTGCGTCCCAACGTTGCGCTGCTTAAGGAGAACCTAGTGCAGTAAATCATATTGGAATAACAGGTGTTGGTTTTGGGTAATTTTACCATATTTTCTTCACTTTATACATTTTTTCCCTTGTAAAGCAGGTTTTCCTCTTCAGCTAAGCCCCTACAGCTATTCTTTTCAGATGTTTCTCATACTACAAAAATCTGGCCTTAAACTCCCTCTGGAAAAAAAAAAATGCCATTCACTTAAATATAATTATTTTTTTTTTCCTTTAAAGGATTGAAAGCAGATGATACGACATGTGTTAGACTGTACATACATATAATCTATATCCCCAGAAAGAAAGAAGGCCTGTGAAACATTCCTGTCAATTCATCCAAAAATTGTAAGAATGTCGGTTTACAGCACGTTGGAAAACGCATGAAACCTATGAACGTACAGCACAAACATATATACATATATACAGTCACCTGCTGTAGGTCCGTGGTTGTAATATTTAAAAAAAAAAATTGTGAAGAGTCACAGAGGCGTGGCTTTTAAGTGCCCCAAGCTACACCGCCCTCTTCACCCCTCCATTTTTGACTGACAGGCAGGGTTGAAATCCCGTGAAAACGCCCTTCATCAGGATTCATCAGCAGTTAGTGAAGCCGCCATTGGCGCTGCGTCTCAATCCATTTGAACGGCGCCCATGTGGAAAGCCCAGCCTGTCAAGCACAGATAAAGGCGCGGAGAGGGTGGTGCAGCTTGGGGCACTTAAATGTCTCGGCCACACCCCTGTGACTCTTCACAAGGCCGGACAAAAGGATGTTATTTAGACTGCAGAAACAGACCTACAAAGTAATAGACCACTCTTTCCCAACCTGTATCCCTCTAGCTGTTGCCAAACGACAACTCCCAGCATGCCAGGAGTTGTAGTTTTGCAACGGCTGGAGTTGCACCAGTTAAGAAACACTGGTATAACCTATCGCTTGACACTGCAAAAGGAGCAAGGGAAATAAAGATTTTCTCCGGCAGAAACCAGTACTATATCCAGTAAGTCTGTCGAATGTTGCAGCTGTACAAGTCGCTGCCATTGGTTTCTGGATCAATGTGTCAGAGGACTCTGCTCTCGCCTTAAGTAAGAGAATTCCAATTCTAATGAGATACATCATAATCTATGAGTAACACAGGGAGGAAGAGGAAAGCGGCAGAAATCATCGTTTAGTCTTGAGCAGCCTCAGGGTATTGGTTCTGCTCTATGAACCAGAGTTTTCACAAAAGGTGCCGTTCCCCATTGTTCATTGAAGCAACAGGGGGGAACTATGCACCATCTCCGGTATTCATGCCATGTACGTCGTGACAGACGGGAAATCCCAGCATTTTCTGGCCAGAACATGAGAACATCGCACAGATTTTCCTGGTTGGAAAATCCGGATCCGGGAGGAGAAGTAGACTCTGTTCTTATAGTGTTAGGGTACGTTCATATGCTAAACAGGGGTGCAGATTTTGCTGTGGAAACCATACAGATTTCTGCAGCATAAAACCACGCCTGTTTCGGCATTTGAAACCCTGTTCCTATTGACAAATAGAAAACTCAACATCACTTTCACGTGGTTACACACTTGGGCTCCCATTGACTTCAATGGGAGGCGGGGAACTGTGAAGAAAAGAGATGTCACTTTCACGTGGTTATCCACTGTAGTTCCCATTAAAGATAAAAGTTTAATTATCTATAACAGAATGGGTGTGGTCTATGTAGGAAAAGGGGTGTGGTCTAACTGTGGCAACAATTTAAAGTAAGCTAACTAATAGCTGGTCTATACTTTGACTACACTAGGGCTCGACAAATCCCAGGTGCCAGGCTAACATGGCAACTCAGAATTTCATCTTTTGTGTCTAGTATTTAGTCAGCCCTTTTTAATAAAGGACATCTGCAGCTTAAATACACTTATCCCCTATCCACAGGATAGGGGATAAGGGTTTTATCGTGGGGGGGGGGGGGGGTCTGAATTCTAGGCCCCCGTGCTATCTCCTGCACGGGGGCCCTGGCTCTCCCATGGCTCTCCCATTCAGGAGGCGTGCCGGCCCCAGCATAACGCCGTGGCCGAGACGCCTCCTCCATGTAGATAGGGGATAAGTGTATTTAGGCTGCAGATGTCCTTTAACCCTTTCCCGACCCATGACATACAGTAAATTTACGCCATGGGTCGGGTGAGGGGGTATGATGTGCACTAGCAGAAGTTTGCAGGTAATGATGGACATCGGTGATAGAGTTGTTACACTTAGATTTTGAATCGATGCCGAATTTGCATAAAACCTGCATAGTCCTATATGAATTTTCTATGAAATTTCATAAGCAGATAACATTACACAAGATACCTTTGAGAAGGTCCAACTCATGGGGGGGTTCCCTTGAGTCTTCTATAAGGCGGCATTCACATCTCGTTTTCGCAATACGGTTCCCGTATCCGGTTTCAGTGAAAAAAACGTATGGAACCATATTGAAAACCGTATGTATAGACATTTCATAGAAAACCGTATGTTAACCGTAGCATCCGGTTGTGTACGTTTTGCATCACTTACGGTTTTATCCGATTTTTTCCCGTACACAATACCGTAGTCTACTCTGGTTTTATGTCCAGGTGAAAAACCGGATACAACCAGTATACGTTTTATTTTATTATTATTTTTTAAATGGTGGTCTATGGGAACCGTACTGAACTGTATGTGCGTACCGTTCCATCCAGTTTGCACAATACGGTTTTGCAGTTTGCACATGTGCAGTGCACGCCGAAAGTTCTTCCTACAAATAGAACAAGAACAACTTTATTTAATTAAGGACAAACATAAAACCGTATCCGTTTTTTTTTTTCTCAAAAAACTTATTAAACCGTATGCAACCGGACATCCGTTTTCAAACCGTATACGGTTTAAAACCGTACAGAGTTGTATACGGTTTGGTCCGGTCTTGAGACATACGTTTTTTTTTGTTTTTTTACAAAAAACCTGATACGGGAACCGTATTGCCAAAACGAGATGTGAATGCAGCCTAACCTAGCACCAAGCTAGATCCAGGCCGACCTCAATAACATGCTAATAAATAAACATTAACACAAAAACATTCTAATTTGTTGGTTCTCTTTTTACTTTTTTGGAATGGAGATTTACAAGGAATTTCTGAACGTGTACAAGTGAAAAAGCCTTCTATTATTCTCCAATTACCGTATAGAACCACTTGGAGTATTTTTAGCCCAAACATTCCTATATAAAAGCATTTAAAAAAAAAAAAAAAAAAAACTCTGTGAAAATAGAGGCGCTACAATAAATTATTCCAGACTCTCATATTTCACCCAGTTTCTACTTCAACCAAAGAATTCACTCATCTGCAAGACAAGGATAACTTTTCATAGTAATTCCTCGAAATTTATAGCTGGGGAACATTTCCGCTTCATTATGTTGTCATATTACATTTAAAGGAACACTAGAATTATAATCCGCACAACCTGCTTCCCAGGGTGACATAAATAACCTCCGTATGACACAAGCAACGCAAATGCCCAAGCAGCCATGTCATGCAGACATATGTAGCAGCGCAAATCGTGCTTTGTTAAAACAGCGTTAATGTTACATTTAGTAGTTTCGCCTAAATATTCTGATAAAAACTTGAGTTTTCGGCTTCACTAGATCTGTACACCATACATTAAAGGGGTGCTCTGCTGCTCAGCGTTTGTTACAAACTGTTCCAAACGCTGGAGCCGGTGCCGGGGACTCGTGACGTCATGCCCCGCCCCCTCAATGCAAGTCTATGGGAGGGGGCGTGACGGCCGTCACGCCCCCTCCCATAGACTTACATTGAGGGGGTGGGGCATGACATCATGATGGGGCATGGCTATGACATCACGAGCTCCCGGCTCCAGCGTTCGGAACAGTTTGTTCCAAACGCTGAGCGGCGGAGCACCCCTTTAAAGGGGCACTCCGGTGTCAAACTTTTTACTACGGATACTGGAAGCCTGTGCTAGCATTTCTCCTGCGGTGTATATAGTAGTATATAGCAGGGTATACAGATACTGGAAGCCTGTGCTAGCATTTCTCCTGCGGTGTATATAGTAGTATATAGCAGTGTATACGGATACTGGAAGCCTGTGCTAGCATTTCTCCTGCGGTGTATATAGTAGTATATAGCAGTGTATACGGATACTGGAAGCCTGTGCTAGCATTTCTCCTGCGGTGTTGCTATCAGTGTGTGAAGAGTGGGAGAAGAGGGTCGCATTGACAATCCAACACAATGGGCAGCACATTGAACACATTTTATAAGTGGTCAGAAACTTGTAAATAACTCATGAAAGAATAAAGTTACGTTAAAACCAAGCACATCATTGTTTTTCTTGGGAAATTCCCAATAAGTTTGATGTGTCACATGACCCTCTTCCTATTGAAAAAACTAAAGTTGGATTCAAAATGGCCGACTTCAAAAAATGGCCACCATGGTCACCACCCATCTTGAAAAGTTTCCCCCCTCACATATACTAATGTGCCACAAACAGGAAGTTAATATCATCAACCATTCCCATTTTATTAAGGTGTATCCACATAAATGGCCCACCCTGTACTTACACTAAAGTGAGCTACGTCGCTAATAGACACAAATTGAGCAGAGAAAAGAATACTGCATTTCCAGTAAATTTTTCTACCAATTTTTTTCTACTCCGCCTCCTTAAAATACCAGACTACCGACTGACCCCATTCAAGTCAATGGGATCCAATAGTTGTGCCCCGAACCGTTCAGCACAAACAAAAAAATAAGCCAAACGGACCTTGACCAGGACATGTGAACTTGGCCTTAATACGATAAATTGCCTCCTAAGGCTCTGTCCACACTTGAATTGCGATTGTCTCTTAAAAAGGGTACTCCGATACCCCAGCGTTCGGAAAATTCTGTTCTGAACGCTTGGAACGGGCGGCAGGGTCGTGATGTCATGGCCACGCCCCTCTTGACTTCACATCATGTTCCCTCCCAGAGAATTGCATTGAGGGGGCGTGGGGTCACAAGGGGCATGGTCATGACATCACGACCTAGAGGCAGAGTACCCCTTTAAAATATAACAAAAATCAAAATAACTCTGATTTCATTCAAGAGGGTAGAACTATGTAAAACTGCTAAGGTAAGTACATAAGAAAAAAAGTCTATTTACCAGTGCTAAGCTCCTAATCTTTTAAAACATCTTAAATTTTTATTTTCTTTAAATGGAAAAAAAAAATTTTTAAACGTAAAACGTAAAGCCTTAAAAGAACATTACACACGGCAAACAGAATTGATATGTAGAACCAGCCCTGACAAATTCTTTCCTGGAAGATACGCATTCATTTAAAGCCCAACTCATACCAGACAAAACATCTGGTGCAGACGGAGAACAGATGTCCCAAAAAACACTGTATCTTGTATGATTTAAGGAGTATGTATTCCTCGTCCCGGAGAAGGGTGTGAATACTGCCAGAACACATCTGTCCGCAGATGCTTATATTCCCCTTCATGAACACGGAGTATGTAAATAAATCATTAGTCGTCACCATCTATATACAAATAGATATCAGCAAAGCTTGAATGTTTTTGGCCGCCATGGCAGGAGCACCCATGGTGTCGATGTAGCACCTGCACGGTATCGGTCACCGATATGGACCGCATGATCCACCATCTCACAACTCTCAACAAAAAGTTTCTCTTGCTCGCTCTGTATGAAAGAGTTAATAAGCTAGAATTCACTGCAGTCTATTTTTTATGAGCTCTCAAATCACCCAAAGTGCAAGAAAAGTGCAAATGTCTCACAATAAAAAAACATGCACAAAAGATGCAGTCTATCGCAAGCCCTTCTCCGACAGGAGAGAGGCCCCCCCAACAAACCTTACCCTTCCCTCTGGACCAAAAGGTACCTGCGAGGTTCCAGGTTCAATGTCACTTTTCGCCAAAGCTACTAAGGGACCACAAATGCTCCTGGCATCTCCCTTGGTGTTAGCCAAGGTATCTGCCCACAGAGCTGTTAATGGTCGGTACCCCAGCCAAGCAGGAGTATCCGGGGTTTTTGCAGGGATGTGCGGAACCTAATGGCCACACACACCTCCCCTAGACCGCTAGGAGGGACACCCTAAAGGGCTTCCACATCCCAATAATCCTGTGAACACACAACACGCAAAAAGTGACACTGACAAAAAAAAAAATAAGTGAATGTGCACAGATAAACTGCACGGACATCCGGACGGATCTATAAAAATTTCTCTGATCCTAGCCAGAAGGCCGGGAATCAAGAGGTGAGTGCCACAAGGTGAAGAGTTCATGGTGCCAGTGCTTCCACTTCCCAGCTAAAGTACCTCGACTCTAGACCCTCTCAGCCTCATGGCGAGAAACCGGTCACATCGGGACAGCCGTCAAGCTAATTCTTCAGAACCAGCCCCGGAACGCCCGGTACACCTGCCCCCTACATGCAGCATCCATCCTACATCAGAGACTAGACTACTGATAAGAACAGATACTACACTTGATGAGAAGCAGCACAGTCTTTATGGTCTGGTGTAACCACACACAGCACGTGACTCGAAAATGAATAATCCAGACAAATCTTACCGGGAACTGAAATTTGTCCTAACAAAGTTACGTGAGAAAAAAAAAAACTGTTCGAAGAAAATGACAGCCGAGCCGGAACCGAGAAAGAATAAGACTAGATCCCTTTACAATACCTTCTCACACACCGTATGTCGTCCTTGGCGTTAAAGAGACACTAGTTGCTATATGGCAGTGCTTTTCAAATAGTGGGGCGCACCCCCCCCTGAGGCTCCGCAAAGGGGGGGGCTCGTTTGACCAGGGCCGGCCTTAGGGGTGTGCGAGCTGTGCGGCCGCACAGGGCGCCATAGCAACAGGGGCTCCGGGCGGCCGACACAGCTCGCACCATGTATGCCGGTGTAATGAAGAAAACTGTGCCCTGTAGCGGAATGTGACCCTCCGCACAGGGACAGTTTTCTGCTTTGCAGGCCGCTCCCTCTCATTACATTCCCACTACCCTCCCTCAACTATGTCCCATTCCGCTTCAGGGCACAGTTTTCTTCATTACACAGGGAGGTTTCACTTACCCCGCCCTCCTCCGCGTCTCTGGTTGGCTGGCGGCCGGAGTCTGAAGAGGGGCGTCGCGCATGTTACGTACCTCCGCAGACCCGCACAGGACGTCAGGACGCCGCCGCAGAGAAGCGCAGCGCAGGTAAGGTTGTCTATGTGTGGGTGTCTGTCTGTCTGTCTGTGAGTGTGTGAGTGTGTGTGTGTGTGTGTGTGTGCGCGCGCATGTGTGTGCGCGCATGTGTGGGTGTGTGTGCGCGCGCGCGCGTGCATGTGTGGTTGCCTGTCTGTGTGTGTGTGTGTGTGTGTGTGTGCATGTGTGATTGCCTGTCTGTGTGTGTGTGTGTGTGTGTGTGTGTGTGTGCATGTGTGATTGCCTGTGTGTGTGTGTGTGAGTCAGTGGGGGGACATGGGCATGGGGGGAGCTATACTGCCCCTAATGTGGGGGAGCTATACTGCCCCTAATGTGGGGGAGCTATACTGCCCCTAATGTGGGGGAGCTATACTGCCCCTAATGTGGGGGAGCTATACTGCCCCTAATGTGGGGGAGCTATACTGCCCCTAATGTGGGGGAGCTATACTGCCCCTAATGTGGGGGAGCTATACTGCCCCTAATGATACTATTTACAGTCGTGGGGGGGGGGCACGAAATGTTTTCTTCTTCCTAGGGGGGGCATGACAGAAAATAATTGAAAAGCACTGCTATATGGAAACATTTTCGATCAATGCATTATGGGAAAAAACAGTATCACATACTAGAAAGTCGTAGGGATGGTAGTCTGTTCTTTTTGGGGGAGAACAACCACCTATAGGAAATTCCACTCTGTGATTGGGGCCTTAGGGACATATTAAAAATAAATGTTATGATAGAGATATATATATATATATATATATATATATATATATATATATATATATATACATACATACACACAAATTTTTTTTATGTCTTACCAGCAGAGGGAGCTGGAGTGGAGTTTGTCCCACACACGCAGCTCCCTTTATGGCATGCCACAAAATGAAGTTCTGTCAACATCACAGCTGCCAAAGCCTTCCCGAAACACCCTTCAGCCTAAACTACCTACATAAACGATGTAAATAAAAAGGAATTACTTCAAATAATGACACAGAAATCCCAATGAAAAAGACTGAAAAACCAAGAAGGAAAAAAGACCTACACTAAAGCACCGAAATCTCGCCGAGCGGCACACTTTTTCTTCGCTATGACATTAATAGCACAAGAAAGTCCAGGTAACAGAAATTAAGCCTGACACGAACGGCTCTCGGAAGACAACAGGGAGATGCGATATTAAAATTAGCCGCTTGTAATGCTGTTAATAAATGGAAATGGAACACACCCCTCCTGCTGTCACCAAACGGCCCCTGTCACCAGCAACACCACAAATGACATGACAAGAACTGACAATAGAGAGAAGAGGGGGAGCCGAGTGGGTTTGATGTGATTTAAAAGGCCGATTACAATTTACATCGGAGAGATACTTTATGACTCTAATATGCATTTAAATGTACAGAATTAATAGCAAACGGACAAACGTGATAGAGACGCCGCGGATAAATGTAAAATTTACTGCAGTCTTACAACAGATAAAGAAAGCAACAATTTTATATATGGCCCTTGACAGCTTAAAAGGGGTTATCCATGAAAAAAGAAATTTTTTTTATATATCAACTGTCTCCAGAAAGTTTAACAGATTTGTAAATTTCTTCTATTAAAAAATCTTAATCCTTTCAGTACTTATGAGCTTCTGAAGTTAAGGTTGTTCTTTTCTGTCTATGTGCTCTCTGATGACACGTTTCTCGGGAACTGCCCAGTTTAGAAGCAAATCCCCATAGCAAACCTCTTCTAAACAGGGCGGTTTCTGAGACATGTGTCATCAGAGAGAACTTAGAAAAGAACAACCTTAACTTCAGAAGCTCATAAGTACTGAAAGGATTAAGATTTTTTTAATAGGAGTAATTTACTAAATCTGTTGAACTTTCTGGAGCCAGTTGACATATATAAAAAAAAGTTTTTTTCCTGGATAACCCCTTTAAAAGCGTACCCATCAGATCCAACAAAAAAATGTTTTTAGTATATCACTCAGTACCTAATCCTGACCCTGTGCATCTAATTTTTATGTGTCTAGCACCTTTATTTTTTTTATTACACTTTTATTTTAGCTCACTAGTCTGAATTCCTCTCAAATGGAGGGGGCGTGGCCTCACTGTGCAGGTCTCCGCCCACTCCCTCAGTATGCTGTCTGCTCCCATCTTCCCTAGCATTAGCAAAACTACAACTCCCAGCTTGTCCTCACTGACAGTAGCGGGACACCAGATGACAGTGGGAGGATTTTTCCTCCAGCTCTGAGCCCTGCGCTCACATCTGTCAATCAAGGAAGTGTGTCCATGACATAGGTGATGATGCATGGACACAGCAGGACTAGTATGTGTCCAAGCAGGCGGGGGGGGGGGGGGGGGGGAAGGGGGGCGGCAGTTTGACTGTTTTTTTCAGTATGAAATACTGAAAATGTTCTAATGAAAGCAATTGCAAAACCCATTTGTTTTGCATGCTTTACAACATATCAAAAGTGTTTGTATCTGACAGTGCCCATTTAAGGATACATTCACACAGCCCAATATTTTGGGATTGAGAATAGCGGAAGGAAAAAAAAAAATAGTGCTTGCACTGTCTTTTTCTCCCGCTGTTCTCTCTGAAAATAGCAGCACCCAAAGGATCCCATTGACTATGGGGCTCCCGAACAGTGCTCAGCAACATTCGGAAGCCCCATAATGAATGAAAGGAGTACTGCCGTGCAGGGGTGCTACTACGCCATTCATACAGGGGTACTGTGAAACTTGACCTCCAGGATCGGTTGAGGGTCCTTTGGATATACAAGTGCATTCCCCCCAAAAAATTAGACACCAATCCTATTGGAGGAAACTACGAGTTGACTGAATGAGAAACTTTTCTTTCTACAGCAGGAGAGCTAATCTGCATACTTTTCTCCAATGGAGCATTGCCTGAAACCAACTGTTTCTATTCAATGTGTAACAACTAGGATGGCGTATGCCAGTGGTCACCAAACCATGGACCTCCAGATGCTGCAGAACTACAACTTCTAGGATGCATCCTAGAAGTTGTAGTTCAGCAGCATCTGGAAGTTCACAGTTTGGAGACCACTGACGTAGGGTGTATGAGAAGGTACTCTTCTTGTGGCCACAGGTATGAAACTTCCTGCTGCCTAGAAGAAATCAAAGTTTAAGATGCACTATGATAACTGTGGCAGTGCCAAGCTGCAGGTGACCTAGCGTGCCCTGTCGCCATCTTCTACATGGAAATGCCTCGGCACCCCTGGCAGGTACTCCTGTAACAGATCAGGTAAAATGGCTATTTAGAATATGCTTGCTAAAATGGTCATGTGCTAGCTCACTCCCCCTCCCATCGTGCTTGAAACAATGTGTATAAGATGGCACCTCCATCCGGAGCTACACCCAAGATGATAATACCCACATCCTGGATGAAGAACACCTGCAGATGGAAGAAACCAATTGCAAGGACAGCTATTCATGACTTATAGCTTTGCACATGGCACATTGCTTACAGTCTATGTAAACCTATGTAACTGTTGTAATACAGGAAGTATCATCTAGCTGAACTCTGTGTCAGTGTGGTCCTCTCTCGTGCATGCACAGGTCTTGATATCTAATTAGGATGGAGGCAGATACTCACTGGGTACAGCCAAGATCCATCTCACTCCCGACACTCCAGTTGGAAACCATTGCAATAATATATTAAAAAATATTGTTTACCTTGTCTACTATTCAAAAAGTTTCACTTTAAGGGATGAGAAATGCAGATGTACTTTTTCCCCCCCTACACATAAATGCTATTGCCTCTATAGGTAGATTACACAGCCACGAGTTCGATCCAGTAGAGCATGTGTTGTACTGGGCTATGGGGGCACTATATAGAAGTATAGCCGTGAAAGCAAAGACATGTGAAATGCCCCATGGTATGACTTGTTTTGTCATTGGAATGGCCAAACTATCCATAGTAAAAAAAAAAAAAAAAAAAAAAAAAAAAAACTGGCTTGAATGTCACCTTTGCACGTAACAAGCATTCCAATCCGCTAGCATGTAGGTGCTCAGTGCATTTCAAGTTTGTGTAAATAAAATTAATAGGCAACCTAAATAAGTAAAATGTTCCCTCATTTATTTTCTACAAAAGAAGAAAAATACAACAAAAACAATCTAAAAGTATTCTATTTACATGATTTTATTTTTATATACTATTCTTTTATTATTTCCGAATTATCCCCATTTATGTTGCTAACTAGGATAGAAATAAAAAAAATAAAAATAAAGCAGCAGTGGAGAGTAAAAGAAGGGGTCAGCGGTATCTAAGTTTTAGTGAAACATCCGCCTTCACACAAATGTTATAATAAAATAAAAACACAAACCGGTTGTGGTCTTTAAAAACATAGATAATTACATACAATTTTATACATTAACATAAGATCCTACAATCTTTATTAAAAAAAAAAAAAAATTAAATGTTAGAGAATTAAAAAAAAAAAAGTACACATCTGAAGCGTTCCACTTGGAGCTTGGACGTGCTTCCACACTATTACCCAACACAGTGATTACGAAAGTAGTCGGCAAGCACAGAAACGCGCAAATAATTGTAGGCTCGGGAAAATAATTAGTAGCTTTTGTGATTTACTGGTTGAAGGATTTGTGAAATTTTTTTTTTTTTAAATTGTAAAAAAAAAAAAAAAATTTGTTTTTTTATTCTACAGAAAAAGAAGGGGGTTGGGTATATGAGCACCTGTGTATCCTCAGTAGATAACTGCTGTTCATTTCCCCCCTCCTGGGTGTTTATCTCAAGCAATTTATTTTAATTCAATGTTTTGGCTGCTGGTGTTTGTTCTCGCCATCCGCAACGCAGCTACATGTGAGGATGAATAGAGATTAAAGAATGACTTTTAAAGCTTTTAAAAAAAAGTGATATTAAAATTGTCAACTTTTTTTTTTATTCATGTATTACACTATTCTCTTTCTCTCTTTTTTTCAAGTGTCAAAATGGGAACTTGGATGCAAACACACAAAAAGGTAACAGGGGTTTAGTTTCTTATTTCTATACATGGGAAAGAAGAGACCGAAAGGAAGATTGACAGGTAGGCTAGGTCCAGAGATGGACAGGTAGAGTAGGTCAAGATGGATGGAGGACAGATTAAGGAGATCGAGAGGGAGATGGGAGGGCAGGTTGAAGAGATCGCGAGTAAGATGGGCACGTTTAGGCAACCTAGAGGGAGATGGACGGGTAGAGTAGGTGGAGATGGAAGATGGACGGGTAGAGTAGGTGGAGAGGGATGATGGACAAGTTGAGGAGATCGAGAGGGATGATGGACAAGTTGAGGAGATCGAGAGGGATGATGGACAAGTTGAGGAGATCGAGAGGGATGATGGACAAGTTGAGGAGATCGAGAGGGATGATGGACAAGTTGAGGAGATCGAGAGGGATGATGGACAAGTTGAGGAGATCGAGAGGGATGATGGACAAGTTGAGGAGATCGAGAGGGATGATGGACAAGTTGAGGAGATCGAGAGGGATGATGGACAAGTTGAGGAGATCGAGAGGGATGATGGACAAGTTGAGGAGATCGAGAGGGATGATGGACAAGTTGAGGAGATCGAGCGGGATGATGGACAAGTTGAGGAGATCGAGCGGGATGATGGACAAGTTGAGGAGATCGAGCGGGATGATGGACAAGTTGAGGAGATCGAGCGGGATGATGGACAAGTTGAGGAGATCGAGCGGGATGATGGACAAGTTGAGGATATCGAGAGGGATGATGGACAAGTTGAGGAGATCGAGAGGGAGATGGACAAGTTGAGGAAATCGAGAGGGATGATGGACAAGTTGAGGAAATCGAGAGGGATGATGGACAAGTTGAGGAAATCGAGAGGGAGATGGACAAGTTGAGGAGATCGAGAAGTTGAACATAGCTGTGTGGGCAATCATCTGCTTGCAGTGGGTTCATCTTTTGGCATCCCCTAAAAACGATTTTGCCAGGTGAAGACCATGCTACAGACATGTATTAAAGGGAGGCTATTAGGCCCAGAGGGAAAATTTAGGGGTAAGGGTTCCAGCTCAATTGTCCAGACCTGTGGCTTTTTAGATGTTGCAAAACGACAACTCCCTCCATGCCCTGTCCACCACAGGCTGTTAGGGCATGCTGGGAGTTGTAGTTTAGCAACACATTGAGAACCACAGATTGTGGACCAAAACCTAAATAAAAAACATCATGGCATAGAATCCAGTCACTTCCACTTTCAGTGCAGTCTTAAGCATGGCTTTTATATATCCACTAAGATTAATGAAAGCAGCAGCTCCAGTAAACTGGCAATATCCTAAATGCAATGTCTCCTTCAATACACGCAGCCAATTTCTCATAATAGTTTTTCTTAAAACTATCACCACTGGTCCCGCTGAAATGCTAAAAAGGAGTAAAGGGAATGTGTAATTTCATACAAAATATGAAACTGGGGATAATTTAAATTTTATTTTTTTAATAAATTAATAACCTTGGAAAACATGAGGTTACAGACAACGCGTGAAGGAAGTATTCGGCTTAATCCACATTCAGAAATCTATCATAGCGAGGATAATAAAATTACTTTGCATACATTAATAATAATCCCACTCAATCTCCTCACTGGACCAGGCAAGACCATTATTGCTATCTAAACACAACCTAACAGAAAGGTTTTCTTGCTTTGTTTTATAGGGTTAACGGATCAGATACCATATTTGGCAAAATATATACATCTAGGGTTTATTCGGTTCTGTACACCAATGGGTGGTATTGGTATAGGTCCAAAATTGGTCTAAGGCCACGTTCATATGGGGCTGAATGCCCTGGCATGGTCACGAGACTAGTGGCCTTACCATAATAGACCCCCTATAATACTGAGGTAAGTGAGCCGTACAGTCAGGCCAGTACCCTCAGCCCCGATATGGTGCAAAAATGCTATAATACAATACATTTGTGTAAACTGGCTATACTGCACCACTATGTTGGTCATCGTGTAAACTAAAGCTGGTCTACATGAGACTTAAAAAGGGGTACTCAGGTGGAAATTTTTTTTTTTTTTTTTAAATCAACTGATGCCAGCAAGTTAAAATGATTTGTAAATTACTTCTATTAAAAAATCTTAATCCTTCCTGTACTTATTAGCGGCTGTATACTACAGAGGAAATTTTCGGATTTCTTTTCTGTCACGACCACAGTGCTCTCTGCTGACACCTTTAGGAACTGTCCAGAGGAGGAGCAAATCCCCATAGCAAACATATGCTGCTCTGGACAGTTCCTAAAATGAACAGAGATGTCAGCAGAGAGCACTGTGGTTGTGACAGAAAAGAAATCCATAAATAATTTCCTCTGTAGTATACAGCCGCTAATAAGTACTGGAAGGATAAGAATAAGAATTTTTAATAGAAGTAATTTACAAATCTGTTTAACTTTCTGGCACCAATTGAGTACCCCATTAAAGAGTCATCCAGTCTTAAATGATCATAAATCGATGGTCTATTCTCTGGATAGGCTATCAATAACATAGTAAAAGGGAAATAGTCTTGGCAACACAAAAGATCAGCTGTCAGGCATCATGGCTCCTGCATCTGTACAGGGTACAATGAAATCTTAAGACTATCAATTCTGGAGAAAAATGTGCAACCCAGTGTCAGGAAGCTTTGTCTCAGTGGCAGGTCATCGGTCATCCAACAGGATAATGACCCAAAATACCTAGCTAAAAACACCCAAGAATGGCTAAGAGCAAAACATTGGACTATTGTGAAGTGGCTTCTATGAGCCCTTGTCTGATTCCTATTGAACATCTGTGGAAGGAGCTGAACCCTGCAGTCTGGAGAAGACACCTTCACCCCTGAGACAGCTGGAGCAAGATCATATAAAAGGAGTGGGCCAAGATACCTACAGTCTGAAGAAGACACCCTCACCCCTGAGACAGCTGGAGCAGGATCTTATAAAAGGAGTGGGCCAAGATACCTGCAGTCTGGAGAAGACACCCTCACACCTGAGACAGCTGGAGCAGTATCTTATGAGGAGTGGGCCACGATACCTGCAGTCTGGCTAAGGCACCCTCACACCTGAGACATCTGGAGTAGGATCTTATGAGGAGTGGGCCAAGATACCTGCAGTCTGGAGAAGACACCCTCACACCTGAGACAGCTGGAGCAGGATCTTATGAGGAGTGGGCCAAGATACCTGCAGTCTGGAGAAGACACCCTCACACCTGAGACAGCTGGAGCAGGATCTTATGAGGAGTGGGCCAAGATACCTGCAGTCTGGCTAAGACACCCTCACACCTGAGACAGCTGGAGCGGGATCTTATGAGGAGTGGGCCAAGATACCTGCAGTCTGGAGAAGACACCTTCACACCAGAGACAGCTGGAGCGGGATCTTATGAGGAGTGGGCCAAAATACCTGCAGTCTGGAGAAGACACCTTCACACCAGAGACAGCTGGAGCGGGATCTTATGAGGAGTGGGCCAAAATACCTGCAGTCTGGCTAAGACACCCTCACACCTGAGACAGCTGGAGCGGGATCTTATGAGGAGTGGGCCAAGATACCTGGAGACAAGTGTAGAAGGTACCAACTATTTTGTTCTATCAACTAAACTAAACACATACACTAGTATCAGGGAGCTGAAAGGAAATAAAATCATTAGCCAGCTATGGCGGTCACAACATGGTTGCAACACAATAAATAAAGACCGGTGGAGAGTACTGGTGCAGGATAAGTTATGGTTCCATTTGGGTTTTTTTTATGGCGTTTTCCCCTTGGACCATTTTTAAAGGAAAATGCCTTCAAGGAACAAGATAATCGAATCCTATAGATTTGTACCAACTGTTTTGTCACGTTGTTTTCTTCCACAACAACATCAAAGCTCCACAGGTGAGAGGCCTCCATATAGGATAACATGCGAACATCAAGGGAAGGCCAGAGAGCTTTATGCCTGGAACAAGCAGCAGATGAAGGAAAAGTAAAAAGCTTTTTAATAATTCCAACCAGCTTCTCTACATCTCTGTGACCTGGTAAACATTCGATCAAAGCCGCATCCTGTACTGTCCCCCGTTCATTAGCCTTTGTGATGCAGCCACCTAATACATAAAGGAATCTGCGGGCTACAAAGCTCCTCAGCAAAGTACCCCCATTGCTAGTGAGGGGGAGGGGTGGACGTGAATAGATCAAAGTCGGCAGGACATGGGAAACAGAGAGGACTCATGCCGAGCAGTATCTTACAACCACCTCTACAACCCATGCCAATCACCAGACAGAGGGGAGCGGCTAAACGGGCACTTCTGAACTACAGCCTAATTTGTCCACCCCCTGAGTCTAAAGTCAAAATCTATTAATCTACCGAAATAGTCCAGGATGAGCACGATGAAGCTGGAGAGGGGATGAGGAACATGCACTGGCTCTCGGGTATCGGTGAAAAGGTTTGTACAAAGAGAACCTAAAAGAGCATTGGTTATTGATCGTAACTAGCTGAACATATCTTCACTATGAACATAAAACCTATGAAAAACAAAGACGTAACCATAAACATTTTCTTCTATTGTTCAAATGGCACCAACACATTCCGCAGCGCAGCTCACAACCGAGGAAACCAAGTTCTCCAAACCACAAAGCTTTTGGAGTATGAGAGGAAACCGGAGTTGCTGTAGAATTTCTACACAAACACATGTCATAGTGATATGTCGGAAGAGTGTATATTGGTGGGTTTCACTGGTGCAGAGACCCCCTAGCATTTACTAAAAAGGCACTGCCCACCTCTCTGCACACATCGGGGAGCTGATATGACCGGTATATGAATTTCCACTGGAAGTCTATGGGGGAGATTTATCAAAACCTGTCCAGAGGAAAAGTTGCCCAGTTGCCCAGTTGCCCATAGCAACCAATCAGATCGCTTCTTTCATTTTTAACAAGACCTCTGCAAAATGAAAGAAGCGATCTGATTGATTGCTATGGGCAACTTTTCCTCTGCACAGGTTTTGATAAATATCCCCCTATGACTTCATTTTAGAGATCTCTGGGGGTCTCAACCTCTTCTGGTTCAAACTTCTCACATGAATATAACAGAAGTTTCATTAAAAATGATAGGCCATCAGGTGTACCTACCTTTAGGATAGGTCATTAAAAGGGGTACTCCCCCCTAGAGATCTTATCCCCTATCCAAAGGATAGGGGATAAGATGTCTGATTGCAGGGGTCCCCTGCGATCTCGACTGCACCCCAGACATCTGGTGCACAGAACAAACTTTGCTTCGTGCTGGATGACTGGCCATGCGTGGTGGAGACTCGTGACATTGCTGTCACTCTCCGCTCGTAAAGTCACGGCCACACCCCCTCCCATAGACTTGCATGGAGGGGGCGTGGCCGTGACGTCACAAGCCTTTGGCGCTGCACCCAACACTCTAAAATAATGCCGGGTGCAGTAGGGAGATCGGCGGGACCCCCGCGAGCTGTCTAGGGGCGTATACCCTTTAATATCAGCAACCTGCCGATCACTGTGGCTGTGCTCCAGCATCCTGTTCATTGTTTACCAGACACAGTGCCATATTTTTGGTTGTGGTTATGCAAGGTGCTGCATCCAAGTCCGATTCAAGTAAACAAGAGATTAAATACTGGGCACAACCACTACCACAGGTACAGTGCCATACAAAGACAGGCACTGTAATGCATCTGATCGGCAAAACTCAATACTGATCATCAATTTATCAGTCACAGAATGCCAAAAAAACATGTTTATGGTGCCTGTTTGCGCTAGGAAAACCTATCTATGTCTGTGTACAGCTTGGCTCCACTGAATTGAACGGGACAAATCTGCAATACCGTAAAAGCCTTGCAGACAGGTGTGGTGCCCTTTTGTGGAATGGATCAGCCATGTTATTCTAATCCTGGGCATCCCCCCCCCCCCCCCCAAGAGAATTTAGTCAATTTTCAACCATACTATCTTTATGGTGACAAATTTAGGGGGAAAAAAAACACAACAAAAACATACAAAACCCTCTTAGCCCTAGGAGAATCATTATGATGGATTGGTCTCTGTATGTATGACGAATGTACTGAGCCGGATGTCATATTTGTAACCAAATTTATTCAGCAATATCTTTTAATAAGCCACCCTTACAGTACAGTAGACTTTCTTCCTCTGACAGGCGAAGTCCTGACCACGGGCTGCATTAAATTCCTGCATTGCTGATTTCTCTCAGAAAACACGCAGTACACTGTGAAGATCTAATACATGCCGGTTGTCAGGAGAACGTTAAATCACACACATACACTGGCTCCTTGTTCTGGCCGTACAGTAAAATATGAAGCGAACAATGACCTAGTGGGAAATGTACACAGAGTTATGCATCTCCACCCCCATCCGTTTCACTCCCCCGCCATGACAGGTCGCCAGAGGGTTAATAGGTAGTGGAGAAGTTTGCTTAAAGAGTAATTCAAGAGATTTGAGCAAATATAGTTTAAGGTCTACAATAAAGACCGGAAAGGCCTATACATTGCAACCTCTTCTCACTGGTATCATGGCTTACACCTGTGACAGATCTGTGATGGAATGGATTCAAACACTGCCCGAGACCCTACAATTCTGGGGTTCCCATCATTTTGACAAGAAAAGTACTGAAAACTGTGGAGACTCAACAGCAATGTGAACAAAGCATTTTGTTTCATATGTAATGTGCAAGGTCGACACGTATTTAATTAAAAACTTAAAGGGGTATTCCAGCCCGAAGACATCTTATCCCCTATCTGAAGCCTCATGACCGCGGGGCCAGAGTATTGTGACGTCTCGACTCCACCCCCTTGGGACGTCACACCCCGTCAATGCAAGTCTATGGGAAGGGGCGTGACAGTTGTCACGCCCCCTTCAATAGGCTTGCATTGAGGGGCGGGGCATGACTTCACAAGGGGGCGGAGTCGTGACATCACGATACCCCGGCCTTGTGGTTGTGAGGCTTCAGACACGGATCCTCCAGCGCTGTGTGCAGCTAGGACAGGTGGGTGCTGCATGAGAGATTGCGGGGGTCCTCAGTGGGGGTCCTTTGGATAGGGGATAAGATGTCTTAGGGACGGAGAACCCCTTTAAGCTACTTCCTCCTTTAATATTGTCACCAGCATGTTCCCAGCATTCCTTGTTTTAACCTTATCTCGAGGTACTGTATATATCTCACTTAGTGATCAGGATGGGAGAAGGAAGCTCTGGGAGACATGGAGACAAACAGTCCAATAGGCCATCAGGTAGCTACTTCCTGTCACCTAAACTGAACACAGGGGGGGGGGGGGGGAACTGGCTATCCTACCTGTAATGGCACATTCCTGGGGATGTAGCGTCTCTGCATGTTCATCGTTTTACTAGAAAGGGTCTATCCACATTGCATTTGCAGTGAATTTCTGATGCCACTGTATAGCAATGCATCACCCATAGAGCTCTCATGGAACACCAACGTATACCAGCTAGATGGAGTGCAAAAGAAGACCCTTTTGGCCTCCGTTGGGTGATTGGGGAACCATCATATGTATGTGCCAGTGTTTTCCAGGTGCCTATACCAAACATATCTGGAAAACACAGTGAGTTGAGCCTAAGGTACACAACCCATAGGTGACCATATTGCACATTTCATATTGCAGACAAGTACAGCAGCTTCACGGTGCGAAACCCCTAGGATACATCACCTCATACTTAATTGTCATGTAAGAATGTGCAAGGAGGTGGGGAATGCAATATCGGAGATTGATGGCTATTCAAATCTTAAGTATTTTTGGAATCACCATAAAAAGGTATAGCAACACCTCTGAGAGCCTCACCTATAGGGAGTAGGTGATGCCCATTTGCCAAAGTCCTCAATACTCTATGAGGGTGCGTTCACATGTTCGATTTTCCGCTGCAGGAAATCCACTGCGAATTACAATACTATTTATTTGAATGCACCCGTGGAAAGTCCACATTAGTATCAGATTCTCAGACTGACACCTGACTCGTAGAAGTAAATAGTATCGTAACACGCAGCGTAGGCTCCTAAAAAATAATTTATGTATGGCACTTGTGAGTTATAAAAAACGGTATACACTTTGTATGATCTTGGGGAGCCCTTAGTATTGCAGATGTGCCATTCTGTAGCACTGGCCTAACACTTTAGGAAAGGAAACTGAGACAATGCAAACAGATGGGAGGAAACCTATGAAGGCAACAATGCTTAAACAAGAGTAAGGGGGACTTCAATTAACTTTTTACAGCTACTTGTACAAATTGGTCGACTACTTTCAACATGTCAAATACTAGAATATGGAATACCCCTTTAACTGCAGTCAGACAAGGTTTTTTTGGCTTAGACACGAACTGAAGCTCCCGCAAGTATCATTATTATAAACCCAAGTAAAACAATCTGCATAATCATCGCTCCGGTAAAACGAAGAAGCGCTCGGCTGTGTGGGACCCATAACATCTTCTACTCCCCGTTTGGGAAACTGTACACAAATGTTTTCTCGCTACACAGGGGCAACAAGATAGGGATCGGCTCATACAGCGGAAGCTGATTTAATGTTGCATTTTATTAGTACAAGATGAAAAACTGCATTCACCATCTGGAGTGATGGCGTCTTACACATAAAATTATAATGACTTCTTCAGCCTTATTAAAACCTCACGTTACGCTTTTTTTCCTTTGTAAAAACAATCATGGTTGATACATTCCAAACTATAGTCTATTGGATTTTTGGGAACTCAATGTAAAAATAAATAAAATAAAAAATTGGTCGTCAACGTAGCGGCACCAATTTCATTATACATAGTCTCACTATAGAGCAGTGTTTTTAAACCAATTTGCCTCCAGATGTTGCAAAACTATGATTTCCAGCATGCTCGAACAGCCTTTGGCTGTTCGGGCATACTGGGAATTGGAGTTTTGTGACAGCTGGAGGCACACTGGTTGGGAAACACTGCTATAGTGTGCTTGAGGACTGGAGTCTTAAAGGCCCATTTGGTCTCCTGTTTTGGGACACCTTAGGTCTCAATAATATAGTCTAGACAACCTTTATTCTACAGGCTTTGAAGAAACTTTGTCCATTACAAATCTTTCCTTCCCCCAGCCTGCCTCTATAAACAGACAGTGTATCAATAGCCCTTTACAAATATCCTAATACCCATTGGAATGTATCAGCCACATGTTCACTCCCTTCTCCTATCTTCCAGTGATGACTACAGGAATGTCCATACTTCCTAATCATACAAAATCTCTGCAACCTACAAAGACACAACACGCACGAAAATGAAAGATCAGGGCGACATCAAGACAAAATATTACAACGCTGAGACACTGCGGCAAAGGAACACAGACGCCAAGACACAAATGTGTCGTCTTCAAGTGTGGGCATACTTCATTTACCGCATCACATCCCACTCAGGGTGATGGAGACACAATGTTAGTGGTAGAATGGCATCTCCAGCCATGGTCAGAACTTCAACCCCATTGGCTCCCGCTGATTGATTTATAATGGATCCTCGGTGTGCAATCAAAAATGCCCAATGGGCAGATTATTATTATTATTATTTTTTTTTAAAGTGCCTCGGGTCAGAAATAAATACCAAAAACCATTGTGCTAGGGCTGGCTAATATGGCTTCTTTCTTTCAGAAACAGTGCCACATCTGTCATTAGGCTGTGTCTGGTACTGCAGGGAATGAAGTTAAGAAACTTGACACACAATACCACACACAAACTGTTTTAGAAGAGAACAGCCATGTTTTTTTTTCAAGTCCTAGGCAAATGCTGGGAGGCCTTGTTAGCCCCTTAAGGACGCAAACCATTTTGACCTTAAAGACGCAGAAGCTTTTTGCAAATCTCATCTCACTTTAACCCTTTAACGACCACAGATTTAACCTGTTGGGGACGAAGGGCGTATGCATACGCCCTTGCGTCCTGGTACTTAAGGACGAAGGGCGTATCCATACGCCCGTGGGAATTTCGGCCCCCGCCGCGCGCCGGGCGGGGACCGGGCCGGGGTGACTGCTGATATCTATCAGCAGGCACCCCGTGCAAATGCCCAGGGGGGTCATTAGACCCCCCCATGTCGGCGATCGGCGCAAATCGCAAGTGAATTCACACTTGCGATTTGCGCAGATTCCGGGTCATTACGGGTCTATGGTGACCCGGAATAGAAGGGGGATCGCGGGTGTCTAAGACACCCACGATCCCCCTAAAGCGATAGGAGTGAGGTGGCAGAGTTGCCACCCCTCCTATCTCTGCTATTGGTGGTCTAGACGCGACCACCAATAGCAGATCTGGGGCGGAGGGGTTTAGTTTCGTTTTCCCCCCGTCCTGCCCTCCCATAATAGGCGGGGCAGAACGGGGAAAACGAAGAGGACTGGCGCCGGAGTCCACTTACCCCTCCGGAGGCAGCGGAGCGATGGGGATCGGCGGGCGGCGACGGAGATCGGCGGCGGCGTGCGGCAGAAGAGGACGGCTCCCGGATGCGACGGAAGCCGGTGAGTAGTTGCATAGCAACATCTAGAGGGCTACAGTCTGAGACCACTATAGTGGTCTCTAGACTGTAGCCCTCCAGATGTTGCAAAACTACAACTCCCAGCATGCCGAGACAACTGTTTGCTGTGTGGGCATGCTGGAATTTATAGTTTTGCAACAGCTGGAGGTCTGCAGTTTAGAGACCACTGCACAGTGATCTCTATACTGCCCTCTAGATCTTGCAAAACTACAACTCCCAGCATGCCCACACAGCTGTTTGCTGTCTGGGCATGCTGGGAGTTGTAGTTTTGCAACAACTGGAGGTCCACAGTTTGGAGATCACTGTTCAGTGGTCTCTAAATTGTAGCACTCCAGATGTTGCAAAACTACAAATTCCAGCATGCCCACACAGCAAAGAGCTGTCTCAGCATGCTGGGAGTTGTAGTTGCGTACCTCCAGCTGTTGCATAACTACATCTCCCAGCATGCCCTTCTGTGATCAGACATGCTGGGAATTGTAGTTTTGCAACAGCTGGAGGCACACTGGTTGGAAAATACTGAGTTAGGTAACAGAACCCAACTCAGTATTTTCCAACCAGTGTGCCTCCAGCTGTTTCAAAACTACAACTCCCAGCATGTACTGACAGACCATGCATGCTGGGAGTTGTAGTTTTGCAACAGCTGGAGGCTCACTGGTTGGAAAATACTGAGTTAGGTAACAGAACCTAACTGAAGGTTTTCCAACCAGTGTGCCTCCAGCTGTTGCAAAACTACAACTCCCAGCATGTACTGACAGACCATGCATGCTGGGAGTTGTAGTTTTGCAACAGCTGGAGGCTCACTGGTTGGAAAATACTGAGTTAGGTAACAGAACCTAACTGAAGGTTTTCCAACCAGTGTGCCTCCAGCTGTTGCAAAACTACAACTCCCAGCATGTACTGACAGACCGTGCATGCTGGGAGTTGTAGTTTTGAAACAGCTGGAGGTTCCCCCCCCCCCCATGTGAACGTACAGGGTACATTCACACGGGCGGGTTTACAGCAAGTTTCCTGCTTCAAGTATGAGCTGCGGCAAATTTTTCGCCGCAGCACAAATTCCTAGCGGGAAACTCACCGTAACCCGCCAGTGTGAATGTACCCTAAAAACACTACACTACACTACACTACCACCTAATAAAGAGTAAAACACTACATATACACCCCCTTACGCTGTCCCCCCCAATAAAAATAAAAAACGTATTGTACAGCAGTGTTTCCAAAACGGAGCCTCCAGCTGTTGAAAAACAACAACTCCCAGCATTTCCGGACAGCCACTGATTGTCCATTGGCATGCTGGGAGTTTAGCAACAGCTGGAGGCACCCTGTTTGGGAATCACTGGCGTAGAATACCCCTATGTCCACCCTGTGCAATCCCTAATTTAGTCCTCAAATGCGCATGTGCTCTCTCACTTTGGAGCCCTGTCGTATTTCAAGGAAACAGTTTAGGGCCACATATGGGGTATCTCCGTACTCAGGAGAAATTGCACTACAAATTTTGGGGGGCTTTTTCTCCTTTTACCCCTTATGAAAAGGAAAAGTTGGGGTCTACACCAGCCTGTTAGTGTAAAAAAAAAAATTTTTACACTAACATGCTGGTGTTGCCCTTTACTTTTTATTTTCACAAGAGGTAAAAGGAAAAAAAGACCCCCAAAATTTGTAACACAATTTCTGCTGAGTACGGAAATACCCCATATGTGGGCGTAAAATGCTCTGCGGGCGCATAACAAGGCTCAGGAGTGAGAGCGCACCATGTACATTTGAGGCCGAAATTGGTGATTTGCACAGGGGTGGCTGATTTTACAGCGGTTCTGACATAAATGCAAAATAATAAATACCCACATGTGACCCCATTTTGGAAACTACACCCCTCACGGAATGTAATAAGGGGTACAGTGAGCATTTACGCCCCACAGGGGTCTGACAGATTTTTGGAACAGTGGTCTGTGAAAATGAACACAGCCCACTGTTCCAAAGATCTGGCAAACGCCAGTGGGGTGTAAATGCTCACTGCACCCCTTATTAAATTCCGTGAGGGGTGTAGTTTCCAAAATGGGGTCACATGTGGGGGGGTCCACTGTTCTGGCACCACGGGGGGCTTTGTAAATGCACATGGCCCCCGACTTCCATTCCAAACAAATGATCTCTCTAAAAGCTCAATGGCGCTTTCTCTTCTGAGCATTGTAGTTCGCTTGCAGTGCACTTGACGTCCAAACATGGGGTATTTCCATACTCAGAAGAAATGGGGTTACAAATTTTGGGGGGCATTTTCTCCTATTACCCTTTGTAAAAAAGTAAAATTTGGGGAAAAAACTGCATTTTAGTGGAAAAATATTTTTTTTTCATTTACACATCCGACTTTAACAAAAAGTTGTCAAACACCTGTGGGGTGTTAAGGCTCACCGTACCCCTTGTTACGTTCCTTGAGGGGTGTCGTTTCCATAATAGTGTGCGATGTGTTTTTTTTTGCTGTCCTGGCACCATTGGGGCTTCCTAAATGGGACATGCCCCCCAAAAACCATTTCAGAAAAACTCACTCTCCTAAATCCCATTGTTGCTCCTTTGCTTCTGAGCCCTCTAGTGCACCCGCCGAACACTTTACATAGACATATGAGGTATTTTCTTACTCGAGAGAAATTGGGTTACAAATTTTGAGAGGATTTTTTTCCTTTTACCCCTTGTAAAAATTCAAAAACTGGGTCTACAAGAACATGCCAGTGTAAAAAAATGAAGATTTTGAATTTTCTCCTTCACTTTGCTGCTATTCCTGTGAAACACCTAAAGGGTTAACACACTTACTGATTGTCATTTTGAATACTTTGAGGGGTGCAGTTTTTATAATAGGGTCATTTATCGGGTATTTCTAACCAGAAGACACTTCAAACCTGAACTGGTCCCTGAAAAATTCCGATTTTGAAAATTTTGCGAAAAATTGGAAAATTGCTGCTGAACTTTGAAGCCCCCTGATGTCTTCCAAAAGTAAAAACTCATCAATTTTATGATGCAAACATAAAGTAGATATATTGTATATGTGAATCAATACATAATTTATTTGGAATATCCATATTCCTTATAAGTAGAGAGCTTCAAAGTTAGAAAAATGCAACATTTTCAAATTTTTCATGACATTTTCAAATTTTTCACCTAGAAAGGATGCAAGTATCGCCGAAAATTTACCACTAACATAAAGTAGAATGTCACGAAAAAACAATCTCGGAATCAAATTTATAAGTAAAAGCATTCCAGAGTTATTAATGCTTAAAGTGACAGTGGTCAGATTTGCAAAAAATGCTCCCGTCCTTAGGGTCATAAAGGGCTCCGTCCCCAAGGGGTTAAATGTAGGTCCTGGTTTGAAGTCAATGGGTAGCAAAATCAGCTGCGAAAAAAACCTGCAACAAAATAGGTTTGTGTGAGAACTCTTAAAGGGGTAAAACTTCAAGCATGTGCGACCTTCGGCTCAGGCATGGGGAGACACAGGCCACGCTGGGCGGTAGAGATACAGGAGCCAACCATACCACGACAAGGAAGTTCCAAGCAGGAGTCCCATTCATCAGAAAAAGGGCTTGTGCACAGGACTTGTTAAACGTGGTACGGTTGCCTAGGCAACTGTACCTTTCAGTGTGGCTTGCGTTACCCCACGATAGAGCTGAAGAGATTGAGCTTTCTAGAAAGCCCCCCCCCTCCATTACCACAATTTAAGGGGTCACAGACCATTCAGCTTTGCATGGAGTCCTCTCATTGTTACCGTGTGGCAGAGCAATATCACCTGGCGCTCTCTGTTTAACCCTTTGACATCTTTTAAACCTCAGAGAGCCTCTTTATATAGACAAGAGACAAGACCCCCCGCCTTCGTTTGCGGCCTAGGTTCCTTGCCGCTGCCCACTTCTCCTCAAGCATGAGGTGAACGCGTTTAATACACTCAGTCAGGGGGGTTGCCATGACGATGGCTGGAGTTTGGCTCTCCCTGATCCATATTCAGACATGTAATCAGTATAAAATATTTTGAGGAGCGCGCGGAGCAGAACAGATTTTTTTTTTTTTTTTTTTTATCAATGCTCGCACTTCATTTCATCGCCTCGCCACGGAGCAGGTCAATAGGTTTCATAATAAATATTAAAAAAATAATATTTGGGAGAAATAAGGCAGTCACAACAGCTTTTGCCACAACTTTCCACAAGATCACAGTAAAAATCATTTTATTTTTACTGTGATTATGCAAAAAATTGCAGCAAAACATGTAAAACAGACCCTAAGGGAATGTTTCCCATCCAGTGTGCCTCCAGCTATTGCAAAACTACAACCCCCAGCATGCCCGGACAGCCAGAGGCTGTCCGGGCATGCTGGGAGTTGTAGTTTTGCAATAGCTGGAGGCACACTGGTTGAAAAACAAAGTTATTCCAAAACAGCTATTCCCTAAGGCAGAATCCGAAAGGTAGCTTTTTTTTGCGAATTCGGCCTTGAATCGCGCTCCCATTGACATCAAATGGATTTTCCAATGCAGTGTTCACACAGCGGAATTGCCAACGAGGATCCATGTACGGTCATCTGACGGAATCGGCTAGTTAAAAAAAAAGCCATTAAGTCAATTTCAACAGAAAATAAGCACCAATTCGGGATGATTTCTGCCCCAATTACCATGAAGCAGAAAAGACAAGGATTCACAGAGGAATAATAAAAATAGTTAATATTAAATTGTATATTATTTATTTCTTATCAATAATTAATGCATGTCATGGCAATGCATGTCCGAGCGGATTCCGCTGAAAGAATGAAAATGTTCATTCCTTCTGCGGAGTCCGGAATTTTCCGCAGCAGAATTTCCCACCGGTGAAATTTTACGTGCAGCAGAATCGTAATGAAAACAACGGGAGGGTAGAATTTTACCTTGGGTTCCACTTGGAAAATTCAGCTGTGTGAATAGGCCCCTTAGAGTATGTTTACACATGGAAATTGCGCAGATTATGCAACTGTTGAACGAACAAGGGTACAATCAGACAAACAATTCCGATAAGTTAATTGCCGATACCGATAAGGTCCAAAATCGTGAATATCGTCCGATAATATCGGCCACACCGATAATTGGTCGATCCCTAATGAAATGTAACCCCTAAAGGACACGGCCATAAATGTAAGGCACCGCTTCGCGTACAGCACTGTACATTTATAGCACAGTTATGAAGCGAGCGCAGGAGCTGCACCGGTTTCATAGAGTTCCTCTACGAGTACCAGCCTGGGACTTGCCGATAATGGCAGACATCAGTGATCATGCAGATGCTATTGGGTGCTACTGGGTTTGGGTGGGCCCATCGGACCCCCGCAGTACAATTACAGGTTTCCGATGTGAGCAAATGGCTGCCAGAGGTCTCTTACCAGCCTCCGGTGTGCAAGAAGGTCGATCTCCTGCAGAGCCAGGCTGTACGAGATTGCCGATAATACTGATCAGTATGTTAATATTACATAGTTCTGAACCGTACATAGCATTTTCCCAGCCCTCTGGCAGGGAGCACTGGGTAGGTATCCACATTGGTGTTGTGGTTGCACTGTGGTGGTCATTGTTACCGTGATGTTTTGTCTGTGGGGTGGGGTGGTGTGGCGGTGGCTGCCGCCCGGTGCTGCGCTGAGGTTGGGTTAGGGATCAACTATAAATAGGTGGCCTTGACGTGGCGAGTGGGCTTGTACTTTTTGATCAAAATGTATAACAACAACCTGCTACTTTTTGGAATTATGCCGAGAAGCAAGTAGATAAAAATACAAATGGTGGATGTGCGGCTGTGTTTCTTTTTCTCTTCGTGTTTTACAAATATAGCAATCTAATGATTGCATATAATAAAGCTAATTCTATACTGTATAATTTGGAAAAAAAAGTTCCCCAAACAGCCAAAATTTGAAACTTCATTTAACCCTCCCAAATCCCAGTCACAATGTAGAATCCCTTTAGACGCTCATCGTGTCACCGCACGGGAAATGCTTTGTAAATTCTTACTGTAAGCCAAGTCTATATGGAGAATACAACACAGACGTCAAGTTTTGCCGAATGAGGTCATCCGCCAGTCAGCTGTAAATGCCAACTTTACTGGACAGCCAGATATACATACAACCATTCTAGGAACCTTAACGCCAAATACCAGGAAAGTTACAGAAGCAAAAATATTTGCAAAGGAACTGAAGTCATAGTGGAAACATTTTCCCCTAATAACCTGGAATTTTTTTTTTACTTTGTTCTGTCCAGAATGGGCACAAGACTTATTTAGTCTAGCTGCTCCAAACCCTAAAAATACGATGAAAAACCCTAAAAATACAATGAAAAACCCTAAAAATACAATGAAAAACCCTAAAAATACAATGAAAAACCCTAAAAATACAATGAAAAACCCTAAAAATACAATGAAAAACATTCTTACTATCCCCAATGTTCTAGTAAAAGGCCTTTTATTGTGTCAATGTATGGAAACTTTTCCATACTCTGGTTTTAATGAGTTCCAATAAGCCGACTCGGCAAACAAACAGTCACTCAGCCTTATTGTAGCTCCCGGCCATTACTACCAACAAGGACAATGGTGGTCGGGGAGGGTATTTGACAATAATAAAGACACTTGCTGGTCGTTTTAGGAAAAGAATAGGATTTGCAACAAAAAAGGAGGTTGAAATTAAAGTTAATCCCAATTTAAATGTGGTTCTTAACCTGGGCTTTGTGGGTGGTCTTAAAAAGTGAACTATGACCTCTGGGTGGCACAGCAAAGTCAATGCAAATTGTAGCTTGGTTATTTTACATTAGAACAGTGACCGGCTACAATTCCATCTGCAAACACAGGTGATGGTCAAAACCTCTGCACGTTCCATCCACATCTCGTTTTCTAGGAAGTGTGCCGAATCCATGCACGTTAGCCATTTTCGGGGGGTATTGGTGTAGGTTCACGTCTGTGGCTCCTTTAGGAACAGATTCCATCAAAAATCTTGGACAAAATACTGAAGCATGCAGCAATATTGTCTGGTACAATAAAACAAAAATAAGACAGACCATATTAAAGTCAATGGTGTCCACTGCACACTAAGATAGAGCTATTATTTTCGGTTCCTATAATGGAGCAGATGTGATCTTGGCGTAGAGTTTAAAAAAAAAATAAAAAAAAATAAAAAAACAGCAATGCATAGACCCTCAAAAAAAAAAAAAAAAAAAAAAAAAAAAAAAACTCAATGTGGATTTCCCCTACGTAGTTGCTCTAAGCAGACTTAAGAGACCCTCAAAGGTAACGGCAGGTTTTGTACACAGTCGCGCTCCCTTTCATAGCCGAAAATCAGAAAACGTATTAGGTCCCATCCATCTCTGCCGCACTTTTCATCCAAAATCGCAATCTTGTCAGCGCTCCGTCATAAATCAGTTCGGTTCACCTGCTGAGTCGGGAGCTGGAAGCAGCCGGAGACACAATATAATGGCATATCACATTTCTAATAGATTTTCTGCCCTGTCAACACTTTTTGCATTATTATTTTAACACAGCGCAGGCAATTTTATGCAGTGCGGTACAGAGACATTTTCAGGCACGATTCCCCGTCCAATCGAGCTTACAATCTGTCGTGGTGCCTGGAGCACGAAGGAAACAAAGTGACTTGTCGGAGGTCGCAACGACCTGTGGCTGGGATTTTATAGGAGGGGAGACATGGTGGGCATCGATCTCCTATGGAAAGGAAGAGTGGGTACGTAATATAAGAGCTAAAAGTAAATAGTTATATAAAAAAGGGGCTGTACGGTTATAGTAAAGCATGACTTCTTCCAAAAACAACGCCACCCCATGTCTATGAATGTGGCTGATATGCCAACCCAGTTCTATTGCAGTGAAAGGGGTTAAGCTGCAATACCACAGACAACCGGTCAACAGGCGCGGATTTGTGGAGATCTCTGGGGAAAATTTACTTATTCCCTATCTACAGAATATGGAATAAGTAGCTGATCATGGGGGGGGTACCACGGGTGGGGCCCCCTGCAATCACCGGCATGGGACACTATGCTCAGTTAATTTCTATGGGAGTGCTGCAATGACCGATACAGCACCCTAGCATCATCGGTGCTCCCATTGAAATCAATGGAGCCCGTGCTGTCTACCGGTAGACGACACGCACCCCATACTGATCTTGGGGGGGGGGGGGGGGGTCAACGGTCAGACCCCCGAGATCAACAACTTATCCTCTATCCCGTGGATAAGGGTTATTTTCGCCAGAGTGCTATTCCACTCAAAAAAGCAGGCTGTGGATTTTTCTTAGTTTTGCGGAGTTTGAGTGGAATGCCATCAGAATTTGAGGGGACATTCTGTTCTTTCAAAACACAGATTCAATTTGAATTCAGAGTTCCATTCACTTCAATGAGACTTTGCTGCACAATCTCCCCCCCCCCCCCCCCCCCCCAAAAAAAAAAAAAAAAAACAAAAAAGTTCATTCTTTCTGCAGAAACCAACATTTTTGCAGCAGATAATCTGGGAATTCATTCATTCAATTAAATAAAGTTACACACATTAATAAAAGGAAAAACAAAAAAAAAAAGAAAAACAAAAAAAAAACAATGTGTCCAATGTTTAAAAATAGGCTTAAAAAAAATCAGTAGGCTAAAAATGTGTAAAAAATAAATAAAATATAAAAAGATAGGGTTATAGAGAAAACAAAACAAAACAGGTTTGGATTTGCATTCAGCTGTTGGGGGGGGGGGGGGGGGGGGGGGGAGCATAGTGATCATTCAGACCAATGGTGTTCAGGTTCCTGAAAAACACATTCCACCACAAACCGAACGATCCTAAAAAATGAAAACCCATCTTCTCTTTCTGGTG
>NC_079193.1:354511463-354518963 GCF_029499605.1 Hyla sarda
GTCCACAGAATTTGTTTCCAAAATGCATCAGGCTTGTCTATATGTTCATTTGCAAAGTTCAAATGCTGATTTTTTTGTGGTGAGGACATAGAAGAGGTGAAGGCCATATTTGTACAAGTATCTCTTTATAGTGGAATAGTGTTCCACAACTCCAGTGTCTGCCAGATCCTTCTGGATGGATTGTGCAGTCAAACGTGGGTTTTGAATAGTTTTTCTCACAATCCTGCGAGCTGTTCTGTCTGATATTTTTCTTGGTCTTCAAGCTCATGCTTTAACTTCCACTGTTCCTGATGACTGCCATTTCTTAATTATATTCCGAACAGAGGATATTGACATCTGAAACGTTTTGCTATCTTCTTATAGCCTTCTCCAGCTTTGTGAGCGTCAACTATTTTCAGTTTCAGATTTCTAGACAACTGCTTAGATGAACCCATGGTGCTGATTGTTGGGTGAGATGAGTCTGGGCATTTAAAACCTTTGAGATTGACATCACCTGGTCTTCCCAGATGATGATTGAGGCAGTGCATGCTATAAATTCTGCAGGGTGCCCAAACTTTTGCAGATGCCATTTTTTTTTTTCTGTTATTTTGAACGTGTAAATGATGGAAATAAAATCTAACTTTTGTTGACATATTATAAGAATGTCTAATCTGTAATTTGATGCCTTTTGGAGATTTTTCCATCTTTCCTTGGCTTCTTTATGCACATTTAATACCAATTTTTACCTGGGGTGCCCAAACTTTTGATCCCCACTGTAAGTAGAAGCAGCCACACCTTCTCCATTTAGCTCTATGGGAGAGCCGTAGTTATCTCCTTTTACTTCACAATAAAAGTAGACTTGAATATTGATGAGAAGTAAATGTAAAGAATTTAAGATTTTTATTTTTTTTTCCTACTTTTTTTCTTTTAGTTTTCTGATAACTACTACAGGGCTGAACTCATCGATGCACTATCCAATTCAGTCACCCCTGCAGTCAGTGTGAACAATGAATCTCGCACCCTGGACAATCTGAATGCCGATGTGCGCCTTATTCTGGAGGAGATCACGCGCTTCCTCAATATGGAGAAACTCCTTCCCAGCTACAGGCATACCATAACAGTCAGGTGGGTTATAATTGTCATTGTTAGGCCTCCAACCTAGGAAATTCCTTAGAGACTGTTGTAGCTATTGAGAGCAACAACTAAGGCAGTGTTTCCCAACCAGGGTGCCTCCAGCTGTTGCTAAACTATAACTCCCAGCATGCCTGGACAGCCAACGGCTGTCCAGGCATGCTGGGAGTTGTAGTTTTGCAACAGCTGGAGGCACCCTGGTTGGAAAACAGTGAACTAAGGGGTTAACCAGAGTAATAGAGTACACACTTTTCAGCTGCAGGTACATACAGTGGGAGATGGAAAGCCTGAAATCCATATTCCCCGGGGAAGCAATAGATGCCTAATCACTTCCTAATTAAAGGGGTACTCCACTGGAAAATATATATTTTTTTAATTAAACCAACCCGTGCCAGAAAGTTAAACAGATTTGAAATTGCTTCTATTTTAAAATCTTAATCCTTCCAGTACTAATCAGCTGCTGTTACGATCCACAGAAAGTTGTTTTCTTTTTGAATTTCCTTTGTCTGACCACAGTGCTCTCTTCTGGCACCCCTGTCCATTTTAGGAACTGTCCAGAGCAGGAGAGGTTTGCAATGGGGATTGCAATGCTCCTGCTCTGGACAGTTCCTGACACGGACAGAGGTGTCAGCAGAGAGCACTGTGGTCAGACAGAAAGAAAATAAAAAAAGAAAAGAACTTCCTGTGGATCATAACAGCAGCTGATAAGTACTGGAAGGATTAAGATCTTTTTATTGAAGTAATTTACAAATCTGTTCATCTTTCTGGCACCAGTTGATTTAATTTTTTTTTTTTCCCCAGTGGTGTACCCCTTTAATTCTATTGGCTAGGCGGGTATTTAGTTTTCATTACATGAAAACCTTTACTGCTTTGTGTTTAGATGATAAAAGTCTGTTCTGGTTATGTAATTATCCTCCACCATTGTAATGAGGGAGCCTGTCCCGGAGCCACGGGCAGCATGAAAGAGAAAGCAAGTCCCCTGATGGCGCACTCTACAAACGTAGAAAAGGCAAACAACAATGCCAAATGTATAGACCTTGGATGCCATTATTTGGGGTTTATTATACTGTTTCTAAAAGGTCTCCACTTGTTTTTGGCAGCTGTTTGAGAGCCATCCGTATACTCCAGAAGAACGGTCATGTCCCGAGCGATCCTTCTCTCTTCAGATCATACGCAGATTACGGACACTTTGTAGATGTCCGGGTGGCAGCCTTAGAAGCTGTTGTTGACTACACAAAGGGTAAGTCTGGATCTTTGTATGTGATCAAAGTTTATATTGTATTTCTGCTGCTATAAGTCACAATTTTCAGCAAGAAAATGGCAGAAAAGCTGCAGATTTTACTTGCAATTTGCACAGGTAAAATCCACAGTAGATTACAGTAGCAGACATGTGACATGTAGATGTTAGAGATGAGCAGATTCGTCACGGACTTCTCAGCTCGGCGGTTGCTGACTTTAGCCTGCATAAATTAGTTCAGCTTTCAGGTGCTTCGGTGGGCTGGAAAGCCGGAAAGCTGAACTAATTTATGCAGGCTAAAGTCAGCAACCGCCGAGCCGAGAAGTTCGTGACGAATCGAATTACTGTAACTTCGCTCATCTCTAGTACATGTGATTTTACAAATCCCCAGTGCTAAATCTGACCCAGCAGGATTTGTTATGCTGGGTTCACACCACGTTTTTGTAATACAGTTCCCGTATACTTCCTCAATTTGAAAACCGTACGGAACCGTATCAAAAACCGTATGCATTGACTCTCCATTGAAAACCGTATGCCAAAAAATGCATCAGGTTGTGTCTGTTTTGCATCCTGTACCGTTTTGTCCATTTTTTTTATCGTAACCAAAACCGTAGCCTACCACTGTTTTTGGTCCGGGTGAAAAACCGTATTGAAACTGTATACGGTTCCTTTAACATGGGAATGAATGGGAACCGTACAGAACCGTATGTACGTACAGTTCCATCCAGTTTGCACCATACGTTTTTTGACTTGTGCACACCAAAAGTATTTTTTTTTTCTTGGAATTTCAGTCAAACTCGTTAAACTTTATTCATAATGGAGTGAAAAGTTAAAAACGTAAATGTTTTTTTTTCTTTAAAAAAACGGATGCAACTTATATGGGTTAAAATTTGTACACACGTTTTGATACAGTTTAGTCCGGGTTTGAGGAATCCTGATATGGGAACTGTATTGCATAAACGTGGTGTGAACCCAGCCTTGCATCAAACAAATGATTGTACTACAGGTGGATTAAAGGGGTACTCCGGCACTTAGACATCTTATCCCTTATCCAAAGGATAGGGGATAAGATGCCTGATCGCGGGGGTCCCGCCGCTGGGGACCCCGTGATCTTGCACGCAGCACCCCATTAAAATCAGTCCCCGGAGCGTGTTCGCTCCGGGTCTGATTACTGTCGATCACGGAGCGTTGTGACTTCAAGTCTCCGCCCCGTGTGATGCCACGCTCCGCCCCCCTCAATGCAAGCCTATGGGAGGGGGCGTGACAGCTGCCACGCCCCCTCCCATAGGCTTGCATTGAGGGGCGGAGCGTGACGTCACAAGGGGGCGGAGGCGTGACATCACACGCCACCGGCCCTGTGGTCGCCGGTAGTCAGACTGATTTTAATGGGGTGCTGCGTGCAAGATCACGGGGTTCCCCAGTGGCGGGACCCCCGCGATCAGGCATCTTATCCCCTATCCTTTGGATAGGGGATAAGATGTCTAAGCGCCGGAGTACCCCTTTAAAGAGTGAATCTGCCCAAAACCGCTGCCTGAAGCATCGATCTTTGCCTCTTTTTGACACATCTGCCCTGTCGGCTCCTTAGGATTTATGTTTCAGCCCTCACTTTAGCTTTGTACAAGTAGCAGGACACTGTGTTCAATGTCACTGCCAGGCCTTGTCAGATTGTAAATCACTTCATCGCATCTTGAGGTGCTGTGAGGATCAGAGGGTATGAGTGATGGCCAACAGGACTCCTTCTGAAATACCAGCTTAAAGATTCCCTTTTATCTAGTTAAGTAGCCTTAGATTTAACATGATGTTCACAAAGACTCCAGTGTTTAGCTAAATATATATGGCAGGGTTTCCCAATCAGGGTGCCTCCAGCTGTTGCAAAACTACAACTCCCAGCATGCCTGGACAGCCAACGGCTGTCCAGGCATGCTGGGAATTGTAGTTTTGCAACAGCTGGAGGCACCCTGATTGGGAAACACTGATATATGATTTTACTTATTGCAGTCATACTTATTGCAGTCATACTTATTGCAGTCATACTTATTGCAGTCATACTTATTGCAGTCATACTTATTGCAGCCATACTTGAGAGATTTTTTTTTTTTCTTTTTTTCTTTTTTTTTTCTCTCCTCTTGACCAATGTCACATTTTGCAGCTGCAATGCAAATATCTTTGGAGTAATGTTCACACAATTAAAGAGGTATTCCAGGAAAAAACTTTTTTTTTACATATATCAACTGGCTCCAGAAAGATAAACAGATTTGTAAATGAGTTCTATTAAAAAAATCTTAATCCTTTCGGTACTTATGAGCTGATGAAGTTCTCTCTGTGCTCTCTGATGACACGTGTCTCAGGAACCGCCCAGTTTAGAAGCAAATCCCCATAGCAAACCTCTTCTACTCTGTGCAGTTCCCGAGACAAGCAGAGATGTCAGCAGAGAGCACTGTTGCCAGACAGAAAACAACAACTCAACTTCAGCAGCTGATAATTATTGAAAGGATTAAGATTTTTTAATAGAAGTCATTTACAAATCTGTTTAACTTTCTGGAGCAAGTTGATAGATAAAAAAAAAAAAAATTTTTTTCCTGGAATACCCCTTTAAAATCTCCAGATGCCACACCAAAATGTTCCTAATAAAATCTGTCTGTCATTTACTTCAATGTGAAGTTGAAGAGTCCATGCACTGTTTTTAACCCCTTAAAGACCACGGACGTAAATGTACGTCCTGGTTTGGCGGGACTTCCCGCACCAGGACGTACATTTACGTCATGTGTATGACCGCGAGCATCGGAAGGGTGCTCGCGTCATACACTGCAGGTTCCGGCTGCTAGCAGCAGCCGGGGACCCGCCCGTAATGGCCGACATCCGCGATTGCGCGGATGTCCGCCATTAACCCCTCTGATGCTGTGATCAATACAGATCACGGCATCTGCTGCATTGCGGCACTTTGATTGGATGATCGGATCGCCCGCAGCGCTGCCACGGCGATCCGATCATCCAGCATGACAGCCGGAGGTCCCCTTACCTAGCTCCGGCCGTCTCCCGGGGTCTCCTGCTCTGGTCTGCGATCGAGCAGACCAGAGCAGCAGATCACCGATAATACTGAGCAGTGCTATGTCCTATGCATAGCACTGAACAGTATTAGCAATCAAAGGATTGCTATAGATAGTCCCCTAAAAAGTGTAAAAAAAATAAAATAAAAAGTTGAAAAATGTAAAAAAAAAGTGAAAAGTCCCCTCCCCCAATAAAAATGAAAATTGTCAGTTTTTCCCATTTTATCCCCAAAAAGCGTAAATTTTTTTTAATAAACATATTTGGTATCGCCGCGTGCGTAAATGTCCGAACTATCAAAATATAATGTTAATTATCCCGTTGCGGTGAATGGCGTAAATGTAAAAAATTTAAAAAGTCCAAAAATGCTGCTTTTTTGTCACATTTTATTTAAAAAATTTTTATAAAAAATGATCTAAAAGTTTTATATATGCAAATGTGGTATCTTAAAAAAGTACAGATGACAGCGCAAAAAATGAGCCCTCATACCGCCCTATATACGGAAAAATGAAAAAGTTATAGGTGGTCAAAATAGGGCGATTTTAGATCACTGATTTTGTACAAAAAGTTTTAGATTTTTTTTTAAGCGGTACAAAAATATAAAAGTATCTAGCCATGGGTATCATTTTAATTGTATTGACCCACAGAATAAAGAACACATGTCATTTCTACCGTAAAGTGTACAGTGTGAAATCAAAACTCTCCAAAATGTGCAAAAGTTTGGTTTTCATTAAAATTTCCTCACTAAAAAATTTTTTTTTGGGTTCGCCATACATTTTATGGTAAAATGAGAGGTTTCATTACAAAGTACAATTGGTCACGCAAAAAACAAGCCCTTATATGGGTCTGTAGATGGAAATATAAAAGAGTTATGGATTTTAGAAGGCGAGGAGGAAAAAACGAAAACGCAAAAATAAAATTGGCCTGGTCCTTAAGGTGAAAATGGGCTTGGTCATTAAGGGGTTAAAACAGTGATGTGGATTTTTCAGCACATGTTAATATGGCTAAAAGCCAAGCTGACTTGGAGGCAAAAATGGCCTTAATTTCTGTATAAAAAAAAAAATAAAAAAAAACTTCTGCACTTTGCCACATGGGTTCTTCCATCGAAATCAATTGGAGCTTTGAAATATGCTTAAAAAAACTGGATGTACCATAAATCAACTTCAGGGGTATATCTCTTGCTGCAGCGGATTTTGCTGTTCATTGACCTTAAAGGAGTACTGCAGCCAAAATTAACTTATCCACAGGATAGGGAGAAAGTAGCTTCCGGAACGGGACCCAGCTCTGAGTGCAGTAGACGGCACACGTTCCATAGATTTCTATAGGAGCTCCGAGTACAGGCATGGAGCACGTACCATCTAGCTGTAGACCACACATACTCCTCCCTGAGCGAGACGGGTCCAATTCCTGAGATCGCGGGTGGCCCCAGAGGTCGGACCCCCCATATCAGCTACTTATTTCCTATCCTGTGGATAGGAATTGAGTTAATTTTGGCTGAAGTGCCTCGGATCCGTCCCGACGTTCAGCCAAAATCTTCGTTTTTCTGTATATGCTAATTAGATGCTAACTGGCACAGGCGGGGTTACTGACACTCTGACGTCAGCGCCGCTTGTCCGCAGCGCCGCCCAGCTCATCAATCTTCCTCCTCTGCCTCTCCCTCTTCTCCCCGCTCTGTAATGAAGAGGGAGAGGCGGAGAGAGGGGAGGAATATTGATGAGCTGGGCGGCACTGTTGTCAGTGTCAGTAAACCCGCCTGTGCTAGTTAGCACCTAATTGGCATATACGAAAATCGAAGATTTCGGCCAAATGGCGGGATGGATCCAGGCACGGTAAGCATCAAACCGATCAGCGTCCCCTGCACTACCAGCCAGTACCACTGGTTAGTGCGGGGGGAGCAAGCTGACAGTTTTCCTTTAATGGGTCTGTAGCAAATCTGCAAAAGTAGTTGAGGATTTGGACTTTTCATTATACTACAGATTTACATTAGCTCAGAAACCCACTTAAAGGAGTACTCCGGCAAAAACGGGGACCCCAACCTTCTCAGTGAGAAGCTCCATTAATTTATATAGTGGTGCTGATGATGCCCAAAAAATCAATGCAGCGCGCGT